>NC_051290.1:2165592-2275592 GCF_015220745.1 Sebastes umbrosus
AAAAAACATCATAGTATAGCATGTCGAGAAAAAAAAAAAAGTCATAATATAATATGTCGAAAAAAAACGTCATAGTATAGCATGTCGAAAAAAGTAAAAAAAGTCATAATATGTCGAAAAAAAACTTCATAGTATAGCATGTCGAAAAAAGTAAAAAAAAGTCATAGTATATGACTTCGAAAAAAACGTCATAGTATATCAAAAAAAAGTCATAGTATAGCATGTTGAAAAAGTAAAACAAAAAGTCATAGTATAGCATGTCGAGAAAAAAAAAAAAGTCATAATATAATATGTCGAAAAAAAACTTCATAGTATAGCATGTCGAAAAAAGTAAAAAAAGTCATAGTATAGCATGTCGAAAAAAGTAAAAAAAAAAAAGTCATAATATAATGTCGAAAAAAAACATAGTATAGCATGTCGAGAAAAAAAAAAAAAGTCATAATATAATATGTCGAAAAAAAACTCATAGTATAGGATGTTGAAAAAAGTAAAAATAAAAGTCATAGTATAGTATATCGGGAAAAAAAGTCATAGTATAGTATTTCGAAAAAAGTAAAAAAAAAAAAAGTCATAATATAATGTCGAAAAAAAACATCATAGTATAGCATGTCGAGAAAAAAAAAAAAGTCATAATATAATATGTCGAAAAAAAACTTCATAGTATAGCATGTCGAAAAAAGTAAAAAAAGTCATAGTATAGTATTTCGAAAAAAGTAAAAAAAAAGTCATAATATAATGTCTAAAAAAAACGTCATAGTATAGCATGTCGAGAAAAAAAAAAAAAGTCATAATATAATATGTCGAAAAAAAACATCATAGTATAGCATGTCGAAAAAAATAAAAAAAAAAAAGTCATAATATAATGTCGAAAAAAAACATCATAGTATAGCATGTCGAGAAAAAAAAAAAAGTCATAATATAATATGTCGAAAAAAAACTTCATAGTATAGCATGTCGAAAAAAGTAAAAAAAGTCATAGTATAGTATTTCGAAAAAAGTAAAAAAAAAAAAGTCATAATATAATGTCGAAAAAAAACATCATAGTATAGCATGTCGAGAAAAAAAAAAAAAGTCATAATATAATATGTCGAAAAAAAACTTCATAATATAGCATGTCGAAAGAAATAAAAAAAAAAAAGTCATAATATAATGTCGAAAAAAAACGTCATAGTATACATGTCGAAAAAAGTAAAAAAAAAAAAGTCATAATATAATGTCGAAAAAAAACATCATAGTATAGCATGTCGAGAAAAAAAAAAAAGTCATAATATAATATGTCGAAAAAAAACGTCATAGTATAGCATGTCGAAAAAAGTAAAAAAAGTCATAGTATAGCATGTCGAAAAAAGTAAAAAAAAAAAAAGTCATAATATAATGTCGAAAAAAAAACATCATAGTATAGCATGTCGAGAAAAAAAAAAAAAAGTCATAATATAATATGTCGAAAAAAAACTTCATAGTATAGCATGTCGAAAAAAGTAAAAAAAGTCATAGTATATGACTTCGAAAAAAACGTCATAGTATATCAAAAAAAGTCATAGTATAGCATGTTGAAAAAGTAAAGCAAAAAGTCATAGTATAGCATGTCGAGAAAAAAAAAAAAGTCATAATATAATATGTCGAAAAAAAACTCATAGTATAGGATGTTGAAAAAAGTAAAAATAAAAAAGTCATAATATAATGTCGAAAAAAAACATCATAGTATAGCATGTCGAGAAAAAAAAAAAAAAGTCATAATATAATATGTCGAAAAAAAAACTTCATAGTATAGCATGTCGAAAAAAATAAAAAAAAAAAGTCATAATATAATGTCGAAAAAAAACGTCATAGTATAGCATGTCGAAAAAAGTAAAAAAAAAAAGTCATAATATAATGTCGAAAAAAAACATCATAGTATAGCATGTCGAGAAAAAAAAAAAGTCATAATATAATATGTCGAAAAAAAACTTCATAGTATAGCATGTCGAAAAAAGTAAAAAAAAGTCATAGTATAGTATTTCGAAAAAAGTAAAAAAAAAAGTCATAATATAATGTCTAAAAAAAACGTCATAGTATAGCATGTCGAAAAAAGTAAAAAAAAAAAAGTCATAATATAATATGTCGAAAAAAAACTTCATAGTATAGCATGTCGAAAAAAGTAAAAAAAGTCATAGTATAGTATTTCGAAAAAAGTAAAAAAAAAAAAGTCATAATATAATGTCGAAAAAAAACGTCATAGTATAGCATGTCGAAAAAAGTAAAAAAAAAAAAGTCATAATATAATGTCGAAAAAAAACATCATAGTATAGCATGTCGAGAAAACAAAAAAAAGTCATAATATAATATGTCGAAAAAAAACTTCATAGTATAGCATGTCGAAAAAAGTAAAAAAAGTCATAGTATATGACTTCGAAAAAAACGTCATAGTATATCAAAAAAAGTCATAGTATAGCATGTTGAAAAAGTAAAACAAAAAGTCATAGTATAGCATGTCGAGAAAAAAAAAAAAGTCATAATATAATATGTCGAAAAAAAACTCATAGTATAGGATGTTGAAAAAAGTAAAAATAAAAGTCATAGTATAGTATATCGGGAAAAAAAGTCATAGTATAGTATTTCGAAAAAAGTAAAAAAAAAAAAGTCATAATATAATGTCGAAAAAAAACATCATAGTATAGCATGTCGAGAAAAAAAAAAAAAGTCATAATATAATATGTCGAAAAAAAACTTCATAGTATAGCATGTCGAAAAAAATAAAAAAAAAAAAGTCATAATATAATGTCGAAAAAAAACGTCATAGTATAGCATGTCGAAAAAAGTAAAAAAAAAAAGTCATAATATAATGTCGAAAAAAAACATCATAGTATAGCATGTCGAGAAAAAAAAAAAAGTCATAATATAATATGTCGAAAAAAAACTTCATAGTATAGCATGTCGAAAAAAGTAAAAAAAGTCATAGTATAGTATTTCGAAAAAAGTAAAAAAAAAAAGTCATAATATAATGTCTAAAAAAAACGTCATAGTATAGCATGTCGAAAAAAGTAAAAAAAAAAAAGTCATAATATAATATGTCGAAAAAAAACTTCATAGTATAGCATGTCGAAAAAAGTAAAAAAAGTCATAGTATAGTATTTCGAAAAAAGTAAAAAAAAAAAAGTCATAATATAATGTCGAAAAAAAACGTCATAGTATAGCATGTCGAAAAAAGTAAAAAAAAAAAAGTCATAATATAATGTCGAAAAAAAACATCATAGTATAGCATGTCAAGAAAAAAAAAAAAAGTCATAATATAATATGTCGAAAAAAAATTTCATAGTATAGCATGTCGAAAAAAGTAAAAAAAGTCATAGTATATGACTTCGAAAAAAACGTCATAGTATATCAAAAAAAGTCATAGAATAGCATGTTGAAAAAGTAAAACAAAAAGTCATAGTATAGCATGTCGAGAAAAAAAAAAAGTCATAATATAATATGTCGATAAAAAACTCATAGTATAGGATGTTGAAAAAAGTAAAAATAAAAGTCATAGTGTAGTATATCGGGAAAAAAAAGTCATAGTATAGTATTTCGAAAAAAGTAAAAAAAAAAAAGTCATAATATAATGTCGAAAAAAAACATCATAGTATAGCATGTCGAGAAAAAAAAAAAAGTCATAATATAATATGTCGAAAAAAAACTTCATAGTATAGCATGTCGAAAAAAGTAAAAAAAGTCATAGTATAGTATTTCGAAAAAAGTAAAAAAAAAGTCATAATATAATGTCTAAAAAAAACGTCATAGTATAGCATGTCGAGAAAAAAAAAAAAAGTCATAATATAATATGTCGAAAAAAAACATCATAGTATAGCATGTCGAAAAAAATAAAAAAAAAAAAGTCATAATATAATGTCGAAAAAAAACGTCATAGTATACATGTCGAAAAAAGTAAAAAAAAAAAAGTCATAATATAATGTCGAAAAAAAACATCATAGTATAGCATGTCGAAAAAAGTAAAAAAAAGTCATAGTATATGACTTCGAAAAAAACGTCATAGTATATCAAAAAAAGTCATAGTATAGCATGTTGAAAAAGTAAAACAAAAAGTCATAGTATAGCATGTCGAGAAAAAAAAAAAAAGTCATAATATAATATGTCGAAAAAAAACTTCATAGTATAGCATGTCGAAAAAAGTAAAAAAAGTCATAGTATAGCATGTCGAAAAAAGTAAAAAAAAAAAAGTCATAATATAATGTCGAAAAAAAACATCATAGTATAGCATGTCGAGAAAAAAAAAAAAGTCATAATATAATATGTCGAAAAAAAACTCATAGTATAGGATGTTGAAAAAAGTAAAAATAAAAGTCATAGTATAGTATATCGGGAAAAAAAGTCATAGTATAGTATTTCGAAAAAAGTAAAAAAAAAAAAGTCATAATATAATGTCGAAAAAAAACATCATAGTATAGCATGTCGAGAAAAAAAAAAAAAAGTCATAATATAATATGTCGAAAAAAAACTTCATAGTATAGCATGTCGAAAAAAATAAAAAAAAAAAAGTCATAATATAATGTCGAAAAAAAAACGTCATAGTATAGCATGTCGAAAAAAGTAAAAAAAAAAAGTCATAATATAATGTCGAAAAAAAACATCATAGTATAGCATGTCGAAAAAAGTAAAAAAAGTCATAGTATAGTATTTCGAAAAAAGTAAAAAAAAAAGTCATAATATAATGTCTAAAAAAAACGTCATAGTATAGCATGTCGAAAAAAGTAAAAAAAAAAAAAGTCATAATATAATGTCGAAAAAAAACATCATAGTATAGCATGTCGAGAAAAAAAAAAAAAGTCATATGTCGAAAAAAAACTTCATAGTATAGCATGTCGAAAAAAGTAAAAAAAAGTCATAGTATATGACTTCGAAAAAAACGTCATAGTATATCAAAAAAAGTCATAGTATAGCATGTTGAAAAAGTAAAACAAAAAGTCATAGTATAGCATGTCGAGAAAAAAAAAAAAAGTCATAATATAATATGTCGAAAAAAAACTTCATAGTATAGCATGTCGAAAAAAGTAAAAAAAGTCATAGTATAGCATGTCGAAAAAAGTAAAAAAAAAAAAGTCATAATATAATGTCGAAAAAAAACGTCATAGTATACATGTCGAAAAAAGTAAAAAAAAAAAAGTCATAATATAATGTCGAAAAAAAACATCATAGTATAGCATGTCGAGAAAAAAAAAAAAGTCATAATATAATATGTCGAAAAAAAACTTCATAGTATAGCATGTCGAAAAAAGTAAAAAAAAGTCATAGTATAGTATTTCGAAAAAAGTAAAAAAAAAAGTCATAATATAATGTCGAAAAAAAATTTCATAGTATAGCATGTCGAAAAAAGTAAAAAAAGTCATAGTATATGACTTCGAAAAAAACGTCATAGTATATCAAAAAAAGTCATAGTATAGCATGTTGAAAAAGTAAAACAAAAAGTCATAGTATAGCATGTCGAGAAAAAAAAAAAGTCATAATATAATATGTCGAAAAAAAAGTCATAGTATAGGATGTTGAAAAAAGTAAAAATAAAAGTCATAGTATAGTATATCGGGAAAAAAAAGTCATAGTATAGTATTTCGAAAAAAGTAAAAAAAAAAAAAGTCATAATATAATGTCGAAAAAAAACTTCATAGTATAGTATATCAAAAAAAGTCATAGTATAGCATGTTGAAAAAATAAAACAAAAAGTCATAGTATAGCATGTCGAGAAAAAAAAAAAAAGTCATAATATAATATGTCGAAAAAAAAACTCATAGTATAGGATGTTGAAAAAAGTAAAAATAAAAGTCATAATATAATATGTCGAAAAAAAACATCATAGTATAGCATGTCGAAAAAAGTAAAAAAAAAAGTCATAATATAATGTCGAAAAAAAATTTCATAGTATAGCATGTCGAAAAAAGTAAAAGAAGTCATAGTATATGACTTCGAAAAAAACGTCATAGTATATCAAAAAAAGTCATAGTATAGCATGTTGAAAAAGTAAAACAAAAAGTCATAGTATAGCATGTCGAGAAAAAAAAAAAGTCATAATATAATATGTCGAAAAAAAAGTCATAGTATAGGATGTTGAAAAAAGTAAAAATAAAAGTCATAGTATAGTATATCGGGAAAAAAAAGTCATAGTATAGTATTTCGAAAAAAGTAAAAAAAAAAAAGTCATAATATAATGTCGAAAAAAAACTTCATAGTATAGTATATCAAAAAAAGTCATAGTATAGCATGTCGAAAAAAGTAAAAAAAGTCATAGTATAGTATTTCGAAAAAAGTAAAAAAAAAAAAGTCATAATATAATATGTCGAAAAAAAACATAGTATAGCATGTCGAAAAAAGTAAAAAAAGTCATAGTATATGACTTCGAAAAAAACGTCATAGTATATCAAAAAAAGTCATAGTATAGCATGTTGAAAAAGTAAAACAAAAAGTCATAGTATAGCATGTCGAGAAAAAAAAAAAAAGTCATAATATAATATGTCGAAAAAAAACATAGTATAGCATGTCGAAAAAAGTAAAAAAAAAAAAGTCAGTATGTCGAAAAAAGTATAAAATACATTATAGTATCATGTGAAAAAAAAGTCATAGTATAGTATGTTGCAATAAGTAAAAAAAAAAGTCATATGTCGAAAAAAAGTGTGGTGTAGTAGTATTAGTAGACAGACTAGTATGACAAATTAGAAGACATAATAAATGAAGATAGAAGTAGTTGTTGGATCAGGTAGCATCAGTTTATTATCATTTGTTGTAAATGCATGAGAGATAAAATACGCTGCTTAATGTTCCACAATGTCGCTGATTGTGAATACAGCCCAGTATGTTCAGGCTGACAGACACAGAATGCATTTTAAACATTTCACAACATTGCTGGTTATGAATACAGCCCGGTACATAAAAGGCTGAGGATTTTTTATATCTTTTAAGTTGCTTATGATGATATTTATTTTAAACATATCTGATGTTTATTGAATGCAGCCTGCTTTTACGTGTTGGTAGATGGTCACGGCTGCACGCTGCGTCGCAGGAAGTCACGGTTGGTCACACAGGAAGTCGTCTCAGTCGTCCAGGAAGAAGTAATTCCCACTCTTCTTCTGTTCGGTGTCCTGGGAGACGGAGAGAAGGGCAAAGTTTAGTCTCTTTAAATACAACAATCACAGTCCTGTTTGTGTGTACAGAAGCCTCAAGTTAATAATATAAATAAATATGTCATTAAATATAGCAAATTATCTTTGTATCAATTCCCTTATTTATTGACACTTTTGTTTAATTTTCCCTTTTTTATTTATACATTCATTTTTATTAATTTATTTATTTGTGCATTTATTTATTTAACTATTTTTACATTTATTTTGTATTTATTTTTCAATGTATGTATTTATTTAAGCATTGATTTATTTTGTTTCTGCACGATTTTCCCGTCGCATTTCACCCCTTATTTATTTCTGTATTCTTCTTCACACATTTCTGCCTCATTATGCAAATGAGGGGTCTGTCTCCAAAGATAAATAAATGAACAAATAACTCAATCAATAAATAAATGTCATTAAATGTACAAAAAATAAATGTAGCCATTAATTAATTGAAATGTGACAAATTGATTTTTCTGTTTTAATTTGCTTCTTTATTTATTAATCTTTGTTTTAATCCCCTTCATTTACCCTTCTGTTTAATTTGACCTTTTATTTATTTATGTATGTATTTTATCACTTTTAAATTAATGTATTTATTTTTGTATTTATTTTTTATCTATTTTTGCATTATTTATTATTTATTTATTTTATATTCCATTTTCAAATGTATGCATTTATTTATGCACGATTTTCCCTTTGCATTTCACCCCTTATTTACAGATCAACCGTCTGAAGATGAACTATTTTGCGGCCCCACCGTAAGTCTCCTCCCCGAGGTTGAGCTGGTTGGAACCTCCAGACCGTTGCTGCGCGGCACGTTTCCATTAAATATTAACATCTCAATTCACAGTCATGTTTACGTTTCTCTATCTGTGTTTGTACCTTGATGGAGGCATGCTTGTTGATGCGTGGTCTGAAGTTGTTCGGGTCTCTTCTGAATGTGATTTCCAACAGCGCCAGGAAGCGGTTCATCCCCGCTAACAGACCCTGAGGACTGAGAAGAAGAAGAAGAAGAATAGTTAATTTAAATATCGCAGGGGGTTGTTTAGTTTACGTTGTGAGTGTTTTATTAAAATGTCTTACGTGTTAGCTGCGGTCGACCTGGAGGGAATACCGTCGAACACGATGACTCTGTCGGCCAGGTAGGTCGCCATGATGAAGTCGTGCTCCACCACAAACGCCGTCTTCTTCGCGTGGAGGATGTACCTGCACGCAAACACACCCGAGTCAGACAGACAGTCAGACAGACAGACGGAGAAAGAAGAGGGGAAAAGGATGAGAAGGAAGAAGGAAAGGAAAGGAATGAGGATATGTAAAGGAGAGGATGTATAGAGTCGGAGGAAAAAGTGAAGGAAATGTAAGAGAGGAAGGAAAAGTGATAGGTAACGATAAAATAAGATCATTTAAAATACAAGATACTATAATCTAAAATAATCTAAAATACGATAATCTAAAATCAAAAATGCGATAAAATACGATAAAGTAATATATGATAATCTAAAATACAACGCAATAAAAAAGGTACGATAAAATAAGACACGATAATGTAAAATACGAAAGAATAATCTTAGATACGATAAAATATGATAAGATAAAATATGATAATTTAAGATATAAAATACGATAATCTCAAATACAATCTAAGATAAGTGTATGTAGTGTAAGATACGATAAAACACAATAATAAATAAATAAAAAATACAATAATCTAGAAAACAATACGATAAAATAAAATATGATAAAATATGATAATCTAAGCTACAGGGGAAATAAATGGTGGGGGTGGAGAGGAGGGAGTATGAAGGAAAAGTGTTGAAGGATGTAGAGAATAGGAAAGAAAGAGGGAGAAAGTGAGGGAATGTGTGAGGAAGTAAGTCAGAACTAACTGAAGGGATTCAAAGTAAAGAATGAGGAGAAGCTGGATTGTTCTCTGTAAAGTAGGAATAGAGAATAAAGCGTGTTTTGACCTCTTGATGACCCTGGCAGCCATCAATCTCTGCTCAGAGTCCAGGTAGGCCGAAGGCTCGTCGATCAGATAAACATCAGCTGGTTTCCCCAAACAAAGAGTCAGAGCGACTCTCTGCAGCTCACCACCGGACAGGTTCTGGACCTGGAGGGAGGAAGAGGAGGAGGAGGAAGAGGACGAGGAGGAGTTGCTGTTAATTAAAGTGAGTGTTTTGTTAAGAGTCTACATGTGAGTGGAAGTGGAAGTGAGTTTGTGCGTGAGCGTCTTACGTCCTGGTCGATGATGCTCTCTATCTGCAGCGGCTTCATGACGTCGGTGATGAACTGCGGGTGAGTGTAGGCGTCTCTGATCTTCTCGTGAAGCAGAGCTCTGACGCTGCCCTGCAGACACAAACACACTCTTCAAAACACTTCACTCATCTTCACTTTAAAAAGAAAAACATCTAAACTTCACAACTTCAAAACCTGCTGCGACTTCAGAGATCCACTTCCTGTTTACCGAGACGAGTGGAACCGCAGGAATATAAAGCTTTCTGAGGGATTATTTCAGGGAGGAAGTTTCACCGGGTGACTGACGGATACAGACAAAACTAGAGCTGCAACAGCTCGTCCATCAACACGGAGTCAATCTGAGATTATCTAACATGCAATACAATATGTTCCCATACAATACGATAATCTAAGGTACAATAAAATCTAAAATATGACGCAATAATATGAAATACGATAAAAATAAAATAATCTAAAATAAAACAATCTATGATAACATAGAATAAAGTTGCATTAATAACTGATGATGAGGAAATTGATTAAACGCACCTTGAACTTTGGGCTGATGGTCTGAGGCTTGTAGCTGACGCACAGGACAGGAACGTCACCTGGAAGAGAAGAGAGAGCACAGGTGAGTGTGTGTTTCTACGTAGTTGTGTGTGTGTGTGTGTGTCTGTGTGTGTGTGTGTGAGACACACGCTCACCTCCTGAGTCCGGTTTGAGTCCTCCAGCCAACATCCTGATGAAGGTCGTCTTCCCTGTGCCTGCAGACACACAAATGATCACAAGCTGTAAAACATTGGTGATCCTCTGACTTTTTTAAATATGTATGATGACATTGTTATATAGTTTTGATGATATATATATATATATATATATATTGTCGTATTGCCCGGCCCTAAGTGGAATCATCATAAACTGAGCATTATACCGGTGAGGAGGGTTTATTACAGGACTGCAGTAGTTTGATCGTACCGTTCTCTCCCAGCATCACCATGATCTCCGAGTCCGTAAACTCTCCTCCTTTAATCGCCAGCGTGAACTCGCCCATCGTCTTCACCATCTCTGGATACTGAACAACAACAACAACAAACATCAGCCGGGAGTTTTACAGAAACCTCCTCATCATTATTATTATTATTATTATTATCCCGAAAGATGAGGAGGGAGGGAGGAAGGAAGTTGCAGTGATTGCCAGAGATCTAAGAGCAGACGATGTGAACCAACCTGATAGTGCCGGAGTCTCTTCACCTCCTCGTCATTGGCCGTCTCAGCCACCTTGAAGACCAACGAGGTCTCCCGAAACCTGAGATTCTCCGTGGGAACGTAACCGTCCAGGAAGATGTTGATACCTGGAAGTAAAGGAGAGACGATCAGGATGAAAACGTGTTTTGGTTCAATAGATCCTGTTAAACAGGACGCGGCGCTCGGACCTCCATCGTCTCTGTAGCGTTAATGTCCAATAGTCGACTTTTATTGACAAAATATAGACGTAAACATTTACAAATGTCACAACATGTTTTTATTTCAAATGAAATATTCTGCTTCAATCTATATTTGTTGGGATTTAGCCTTTCAAGCCGTTTTCTCTCCTGCAAGCACCTGATTTAACGGGGCGATCGAGCACCGTAAATTACCTTTATATAACCACAACAACACAAAATCATATTTTACCATTTCTTTAGGGTGATAACGTCAAAACATATGATGACAGACTTTCAAACTTCATTCAACTAAACACACATATCACTCATTTTTACAGCAAGAATTACATATACAGTATGTATCTGATTATTTTAAAAAGGCAAAAAGAGGGGAGGGAGAGAGAGAGGAGAGAGAGAGAGGGAGAGAGAGAAAAGAGAGAGAGAGAGAGAGGAGAGAGAGAGAGAGAGAGAGGGGAGAGAGGGAGAGAGAGAGAGAGAGAGAGAGAGAGGGGAGAGAGAGAGAGAGAGAGAGAGGGGAGAGAGAGAAGAGAGAGAGAGGGGAGAGAGGGAGAGAGAGAGAGAGAGAGAGAGAGAGGGGAGAGAGAGAGAGAGAGAGAGAGGGGAGAGAGAGAGAGAGAGAGAGAGAGAGGAGAGAGAGAGAGAGAGAGAGAGGAGAGAGAGGGAGAGGGAGAAGAGAGAGAGGGAAAACAAAACACTTAAAAAACACATGATTTACAAGAGAAAGTCCGGCATTCAAACTCTCACTAAGTAAAAAATAAGTATATAATCAAGAAAACGTATTTAAAGTATGAATGTTGAAGTACTCATTATGCTTTATTGTGTTCTGAGTGAGTTTTACCCTCTCGGACGCTGAAGGGCATTGTGACGACTCCGTAGGCGCTGGGGACGCCGTACAGGCAGCAGATGAAGTCCGACAGGTAGTCCAACACACTCAGGTCGTGCTCCACCACAATAATATACCTGAAACACACAAACAAAAATATACACTATTATGATCCAGTTAAACAATAAACAAAGTATAAACACGTCTCCTGTATTCTATCCATCTATAAACGTCAGATTAATGAAGAGCGCTACCTGTCCGGGGTGATGAGTGAGCGGATGGTGATGGCGGCCTTCAGCCTCTGTTTCACATCCAGGTAACTGGACGGCTCGTCAAACATAAAACTGAAGCAGAGAAACAAAACGTCAAGTCGAGTTAAAAACTATAAATCTACGAGTAGAGGCAGCGGGGTCGGTGGTTTCCTCACATGTCGGCTCTCTGGATGCAGACGACGGCGCAGGCGAACCTCTGCAGCTCTCCTCCGGACAGATCCTCCACGTTCCTCTCCCGCAGGTGACTCAGATCTGCCCGGCAACAACACAGAAGAAACAACCAATCACAATACAGACAGCGGGCTGACAGCGGGCTGTCAGCGGGCTGTAAGCGGGCTGAAAGCGGGCTGTCAGCGGGCTGACAGCGGGCTGACAGCGGGCTGACAGCGGGCTGTAAGCGGGCTGTCAGCGGGCTATAAGCGGGCTATAAGCGGGCTATGTGTGTAAATATGGGTTGTGTGTGTGTGTGTGTGTGTGTGTGTGTTTTACCTAGCTGGGCGCAGACGATGGTTTGTGTGTCTGTGTCGTCTTTCCTGGTCAGGATGGACCCTACTGACCCCTGCAGGCACACAGGAAGAATTACAATCAGCCACACATCAGTATCAGAGTAAAAGAAGCAGAACCACACCGTCAAAATACTCTGAGACAAGTTATAGTCCTGCTTTTGAAAGAAGCTTTAGAAGTACATCATTACCAGTAGTAGAAGCACTTCTTATGCTGAATTGAGTGTTAAATTATGGAGCCTTTAAGGTCCCGGAAGATATTTTTTTAATCTTATGCACACAAGTTATCGTCGTTAACGAGCTACAGCCAATGAGAGGCTAACGGCTAAATTTAGAGCACTTTATTTTACAAAAGGGTGGAATATTTGATGTTTTAAAGCTGCATTGAAGCAATTTCATTGATTAAAGATAGTACAAAGTTGTGTTCAAATTCATTGATATTATTATTATTATTAGACACTTATTCTGAAAACACAGAATTTGGGTTTCATCGGGGGCCCGTCGATGCGTCGAGCATCGTTTACCTTGACGGTCTTTGGGATCTGGTCGACGTACTGCGGTTTGACGATGGCCCGCAGGTCGTCCTCCAGGATTTTGGTGAAGTAATTCTGCAGCTCAGAACCTCTGAAGTAGGTCAGGATCTCCTGCCAGTCTGGAGGGTTCTGGTCCAGAAAACACAGTCAACATGTTAACAAGAAGAACAAACTGTAAGGCCGACAGACAGCAGAGACGGAGGGAAACACAGCACCCAGATAGTTATTAATTACTCGTTTTAAAGAAATGATTGTTTCTGTAAAGCTCATAAACGAATCCTGGTTTAACTGTGAAATAAGTAGCTTTGCTTGTCAAAATATCTTAATGGTTTCAGGTTAATGGTGCGTCACAGCGAGCGCCAATCGATCTTTTTGCGCGGCCAAACTCTGTGTATATACTATAACGTCGCTGCCGTATTTATTGCTTAATTTAGACGACGTTATGTTGATTGTTGACGGAGCAGATACAATATTAGCATAGCACAGCCCTGGTTAGGTTATCGTTGTTTGCTTGTCGTCTTGCAGACAGACCTGACAGAGCATGAAATCAGACTTATCGGCATTAATATGTAGTTATTTCGGCATCCTTCTGATCCGTTTATTGTAATTAAATCACAGCAAAATCTGTTATATTCGGGTTCTTACCGCAGTAGTAAACCAAGTTACATCAGCCGACGTGTGTTTTTCCAGATACAGTGATTACAACTGTGTGAAATTCACCGAGCGCCTCTGTGCCGACACAACGGTGTTTGGTTTTCCGACATATCTGGGACTTTTACAACATGTACAAAGCAGAAACGGTGGTTTATTTCGGCCTGTAGTTGATCAACCTGTGTTGGTATCTACATGGAGGTAAACCCCTCCTCCTCCTCCTCCTCCTCCTCCTCCTCCTCTCTGATCTTGCGGTCAAACTCGCACGTGTAATGTGAGGCAATAATTTGATTTGCATTTAACACGTCAGTAAGTGAAGGTGTATTTTTACTGTATCTTTGACATAATCTCTGTGTTCATTCTCGAGCAGCAACAAAGTTGGATTTGTCCTCAAACAACCTGCCGATCTGTGCGTCATTCATAAACCGAATTCATCAACTCGACCGTAACGATTGATAGAACATCTTGAATCATGACATTGTGTATTTATAGTTTCCTTAGCGAGGAGGAAAACCTTTAATTCACAAACTATTGAGCCAAATTTGAAAAGAAAACGTCATATTTTCTCATTTCAAACATGGAGTTTGTCAGTTGATGGTTGGTCAGAAGACTAAATGCTACACCCATGTTGTTATCTCATCAGAGCAGCGCCGCCCTGAACACCAACATCATATCATCTCTACAGGAACACGACAGTGTGTGTCGGCTTTAGGAGACGAGAAGAAAGAAGGAGGTTTGAACACTCACATCGAATCTGCCCAGGTTGGGCTTCTGTTTTCCAGCCAAGATCTTCAGAGCTGTGGACTTGCCGATACCGTTGGTCCCCACCAGACCCAGAACCTCACCGGGCCGCGGGATCGGCAGTCTGCAAACAAACACATTATAAACACATCAACACACGTAGAGTGACGGTAAGGTCTCAGTATGCAACACAATAGCAGCATTTTACTGCTGTAGCTGCTCCAGATGGAGCTACGTTTAACTACTTTATATACAGTTTAGTCCAGTGGTTCCCAACCTAGGGGTCGGGCCCCTCCAAAGGCTCACCAGATACATCTGAGCGGTCGTGAGATGCAAAAAAAAATGTGATCGGGGCATCTCTAAAAGTTTTATTTGCTCCTTTTTTTTCTGCTGATCCAAACCGTGAGTTTTGTGATCCGTTGACTCTCTAAACTTCTCTAATAGAGTGAATCACAGCCCCAGAAATACTCCTGAAAAACATCCTGCAACTTTCTGTTGAAAAATGATGAAATATGATTGAATATAAACAACATTTAACGCCCTTATAGTTGGACTTTTAGCTGTTTTAATGGAGGCTTATTTGTTGTCTGGCTCATGAAAGCTGATGATTCCCAACGATGATCATTAAAATATCACATCTCACTGCAAAACCAAATTATTTTGTTTCACGTTAAGTTGAAAAGAAACTACTTAAAAAGAGAAAATCAGCATAAAATATAGAATATAATTATGTTTTTTTCCCCATAATACTGACATGTAATCAGTCTTCACACTTCAATCCTCATCCAAGCTAAAGAAAATGACTGAAATGTTTCAAAAAAGCTGCAACAATCCTCTCGTCATAGCTTCATTCAACATCCTCCACATTAGAGAAACCAGAATAACAAAGCTTGTTCTCAACGTTCAGAGTACGTTCAGGCTCAAGTGCCACATGGAAACATTGTGGATGAGTTTAAAGCAGCGTACCGGTGCAGTTTGAAGGAGTTGGCGCAGTATCTGTGTGTGGTTTCCTTCTCCAGGTTGCTGGGCAGGTTGACGATCGACAACGCTCCGAACGGACATTTCTAGAAGGACAAAGGACAGCTAGACTTAAAACAAAAACAATAGTCTTATGTGGCACTTGACGGAAGAGATTTATATTTTCTTAACGAAGTATGACTTGAGTTGTTTTTATTACCTTGATGCAGATGCCGCAGCCTATACACAGAGACTCTGAGATCCAGACGATCTTACTCTGTGGAGTCACCTCGATACACAGCTTACCTGCAAACACACAAATACAAATTAAGTTTCAGGTGTCAAGCGGACAGTTAAAGTCTGTCTGGATACGAAACACCAGCTCACCCATGCGGACCACCGGGCAGCTCTTCTTGCACTCCTGACGGCATTTCTTAGGTTTGCATTTGTCGTGGTTGACGATGGCGATCCTGGTGTTTTTATCCGCCATGATGGAGGGCTGGAATGACGGACGCTAGCACCTGTGGGGCTGAACAAAAACATAACAGTTAAAGGGACTGTTTGTAACTTCTTACACGTATAAATCACCCGGGTCGGTGTCCCAGACGCGCTTGTGTGTTGCTACGCTGTTCAGACTCAGACTCCAACACAAACTCCAGTGAAGCACCAAAACCTCTTGGTTGTATCTAGTGAAGCTGTTAAACAGTGTTGGCCGCAGTCGGAGGACGCGGAGGAGACCGTAGCTTTGGTCTCCAGGACCGGAGTCTCTGCTTTACTCTGCCTGCCTTCACTCACACACCGCGCTCGTTCTCACTCTTTCGCTCCACCCCTTACGTGCATGCTGCTCACTCCACACTGCAGAAGAGTTAGTTTAGCTCTGAGAATATCTAGTGAATGTACAGTGGACGTTTGTGCAGAAATAAATGCTGCAGCTCCTCCAGACCAACAGAGGTTTCCCGTGTCTTGTGAAGTGACGGGGCTCCGCAGAGAGAAACGTTATCGTCTCCGACCAAAACTCCGGCGTCTCCCCTGTTCCCTCCGGCCGCGGTCGGGAGGCTGAGGCGGGAAAAGCCAACACTAGGATCAGCATTGATTCATGGAGAGACCTTGGTCTGGTCAGCTAACATTACTGCCAAGCAGCTGAAATATAGAGTGATATTGTGCTTTTAGCTGACGTGTGTCTCCTCACTGTGTTGAGTGATGCTCCTTCATGTCTATGTAGCGTGAGCACAAGCACGAACCCGACGCTGACTTTTGTTGACTTAACGGCCACAGGTGTTGCTGTTAACAAGCATTTTTGATTCTTACTAACAGTCCCTTTAAATCAGGTGATTAATCTTGAGAAACGTTGGTAGGTGTAATTTGAGAGTGAAGTTGAAAGCATTTACCCATAAACATTAAATTCACCTAACGTATATGCACAGGTAATAGTGATATTCAGGTAGCAAAGAAAGCCAACAGGCAATATCTAAATGCATAGGACTTTGTCCACATGCACACTGCTCACTCTGCTGAAGCAACACATTCAATTCTGAACAAAAACGCACAGTATTTGCCTTTAACAATGGGCTGACACACATCTCCCACCACAGCCCTGAACCAGCCTCTACCTGCTCCTCCTGACATGGTTATTTTGTAAATTGTACATTTGTATTCTTATTTTATTCTAACGTTTTATCTATTCTTTTGTTATTATACTGTTTGACTTGCACCAACAAAACCAAAGAAAGTTCCTAGTGTATACCTCTGACACCTGGCAATAAACACCATTCTGATTCTGATTCTGATGCAACCCAAATGTAATGCTTTCTGGCTTTATGCAGATCCTGGACTTTTCATTCCCAGGCCTCTGGAGGGTGAATTGACATAAATGAAGCTGCTTCAAACCAGTCCAGTTCAGTTTGCAGTGTTTTGTGAGAGAGAGTGAGTCACACACCAGACTCCATTTAAAAAACTGGCCTTTTATTGTTGCCAGGCTAACTGAGTATTATCATGATTTAAAGGCCTTGAACTACTCAGTGGTTGTTGTCTTATCAACACAACAAACCTTTAACACATACAGTAAAACATGCATGAATAAAACCTAAGAATAATCTGTTATTCTATCAGCAACATGCCAATGCTGACAGGCAACGTGTCGGGCGGTGGTGAGCACTAAAGTTAGATTTGTCCTTAAATAACCTGCTCAAGCATGAGTCATTCATAATCCGAATTTAACAACAGATTACAATTATTAACAAGACATATTTAATCTCTACTTTGCATGTGTATATTTTTGTTGGGGAGCAAGAAAACGTATAATTGGCACATTATTGAACCGAGTCTGGTGTACTGAAGAGAAAACGTCATATTTTTTATGTAATTATTGCACTAGAATAAATATAATTATTGCACTAGAATAAATTTAATTATTTCAAATTCAGTTAAGGAATTGATGTGTTAAAGTTTCTCTTCCTCAGATAGCAACACTTATATTAAGCACAAATGTGGCACTTTAATGTACATTTTAACTAAATAATAAAGCACCAGATGTGTCATCTATATGCCGAATTTCCCCTAAGGATCTATTCATTCTCATAAACTCTTAAATTTGACTGTCATTAATTTAAACATGTTAATATGCAAGTTCACGTCAAAATGTTAGAAATGTAAAGGGAGTTTGGCTGACTTCGCTTCCTCAGATAGCAACAATTATACTATTTTCGGGTGGTTCTGCTAGTTAACAGCAGCTGTGTTCATAAAGACACTGTTAAACTATGAATCAACTCCATCTGTACACTCAGGTGGATTGATCTGCAGTTAAAAAGCGATTAATGTACATATTTTAACCACAAATGTGGAACTTTAATGTACATTTTGACTAAATAATAAAGCTTCCAGATGCGTCACCTATATGCCGAACTTCTCCTAAGGATGTAATAATTCTCATAAGCTCTTAACTTTAATTCTGTCATTAATTTAAACATGTTTAATATGCAAGTAAACGTTAAAATGTTAGAAGTTTAAATAGAGTTTGGCTGATTTGACTAGCTGTTAGCTTAGCATTAGCATAGGGAGGCCTCTGCACTCTTGACAGCTGATCGTTTTTTAGGGAGAATAAAAACCCTAAAAAGGCGTAAAATCCGCGCCGATAAATTAAGAACTCACCCCTCTGCGGCTCCCGTTAACCGCCGCGGGAAAAAACAGACGAGAAGCGACGTTTAGACGCAAAAAAAACGAAGAAACGGAGAAACGAGATTCTGAACTTCTTCAGCAGCAACGTGTTCCTGCTGGAGCCGGCTGGCAAGATGGCGGGAGTGACGCACAACACAACGCGACGACGCGCTGGTGACGTCATTCAACAAACGACCTGAGGACAGACTCACAACACAGAAGAGGGAGATATAATATATATATATATTATATATATAATATACTTAATATATATATTATATATTATATATATATTATATAATAAATATATATAATATATATGTCATATAATAAATATATATTATATATAATATATATATATTATATATATATATATTATATAATATCTTTTAATCTTCTAATCTTCTAATATAAATATTATATATATTATATATACAGTATATATATACTGTATATATAATATTTATATATTTACATTTATTATAATATATATATATTTATTGCAAGCATATATATAATATATATAATATATATATTATATATATTATATATATAAATTATATATATAATATACATATGCTTGCAATACTATAATATATACTATAACAAATATATATATATATAATATAATATATATATAATATTATTTATTATATATATTATATATAAATTATATTTATATACATGATATATATATACACTTGCAATACTATAATATATACTATAATATATATGATATATATTTAATATTATATATATATTATATATATATTATATATATATATATATATATATATATATATATATATATATGAACACATTGATTAAATAGATATTCTACAAAAGAACTCACTAAACGAGTTTTATAGAATATTATTTCTGTATCTTAGACAAATTAATTATGATTGGAAAAATATAAGGTTGTTTGTTTTCTTTTCTTTTTTCTAATATATTAATTATTAGCCAGAATGTTCCCCCCTCCAGTCCAGCAGGTGGAGGTGATGCGCCTCTAAGCTGGTTTACCAACCGCCAATAAACACCAAAGAAGAAGAAGGAGAAGTGACATCATTCAGCCAGCGACCTGAGACTCACAACAGAAGTGGGAGATTCGAACACAACAAAGAGATTTATAACCTTATCCACCTTTATCAGAACATGTGATGCATTAACTCAACACCTCGCAGACCTCTAACAACCCTTCTTGTAAGTTTGACTTATATTTATGTTGTAAACTAAGTTTAAGCGGCTTTTAATGGAGACATATTAGCTGTTAGCAGCTAACCAGACCTGCACACCAAACTCTGTTAAAACCTTTGTTTAATGTAATTATTGCACTAGAATACATTTAATTATTGCACTAGAATATATGTAATTATTGCACTAGAATATATGTAATTATTGCACTTCAATAAATGTAATTATTGCACTAGAATACATTTAATTATTGCACTAGAATATATGTAATTATTGCACTTCATTAAATGTAATTATTGCACTAGAATACATTTAATTATTGCACTTCATTAAATGTAATTATTGCACTTCATTAAATGTAATTATTGAACTAGAATAAATGTGATTATTGCACTAAAATAAATTTAATTATTGCACTTCATTAAATGTAATTATTGCACTAGAATAAATGTAATTATTGCACTTCATTTAATGTAATTATTGCACTAGAATATATGTAATTATTGCATTTCAATAAATGTAATTATTGCACTAGAATACATTTAATTATTGCACTTCATTAAATGTAATTATTGCACTTCATTAAATGTAATTATTGAACTAGAATAAATGTGATTATTGCACTAGAATAAATTTAATTATTGCACTTCATTAAATGTAATTATTGCACTAGAATAAATGTAATTATTGCACTTCATTTAATGTAATTATTGCACTAGAATATATGTAATTATTGCACTGGAATATATGTAATTATTGCACTAGAATAAATGTAATTATTGCACTAGAATATATGTAATTATTGCACTTCAATAAATGTAATTATTGCACTAGAATACATTTAATTATTGCACTAGAATATATGTAATTATTGCACTTCATTAAATGTAATTATTACACTTCAATAAATGTAATTATTGCACTAGAATACATTTAATTATTGCACTTCATTAAATGTAATTATTGCACTTCATTAAATGTAATTATTGAACTAGAATAAATGTGATTATTGCACTAGAATAAATTTAATTATTGCACTTCATTTAATGTAATTATTGCACTAGAATATATGTAATTATTGCACTGGAATATATGTAATTATTGCACTAGAATAAATGTAATTATTGCACTAGAATAAATGTAATTATTGCACTAGAATAAATGTAATTATTGCACTAGAATAAATTTAATTATTGCACTAGAATATATGTAAATAATACACTAGAATGAATTGAATTATTGCACTTCAATAAATATAATTATTGTACTACAATAAATGTAATTATTGCACTAAAATAATTTTAATTATTGCACTAAAATAATCTCTGACTTCCCAGAAAATGCCAGATTGTGTTTGCTGAACTTGTGTTTTTTTGCCTTAAAGGATGGCCACCCCGAGCAAGACACCCCCCGGTGCCGATCCGAAGCAGCTGGAGCGGACTGGGACGGTCCGGGAGATCGGATCCCAGGCGGTGTGGTCCCTCTCCTCCTGTAAACCGGGTCAGCTCCAAACCTAATGTACATTCTGCTGTCTGTGATAGTCTGGTGTTAATCTGAACTCTTTTCCTCCACCCATGTCCAGGTTTCGGTGTGGATCAGCTGAGGGATGACAACCTGGAGACTTACTGGCAGTCTGACGGATCCCAACCTCACTTAGTCAACATACAGTTCAGGTTAACATCCTTCAATTCTGGGATTACTGGAATAATCTGGAAATTTGCTGTATTATTTTAGGATGTTTGTGTTAATCATCACTGATTTGTTTTGTTCAGGAGGAGAACGACGGTGAAGATGTTGTGTATTTATGCCGATTATAAATCAGATGAGAGCTACACACCCAGTAAGATCTCAGTCAGAGTGGGCAACAACTTCCACAACCTGCAGGAGATCAGGGTAACAACTCTTTATGATATTAATGCTGCATGAAGTTTCATAAACCTCTCATATGATCTACTCACCATCTTCCTCCTCCTCTTCCTCTCTGCAGCAGTTAGAGATGGTGGAGCCCAGCGGTTGGATTCACATCTCTCTGATGAATCAGGTAAGAAACACACTTTATTTCTCTTTACTAGTAAAAAACAGAGATTTTTTTAATGTATTATTCTGTGACTTTTTCATTTGAAACTCAACACTTCTTTTGTTATTGACCAAAATGTGTGTAGCACCAAGTATATGTTATTTACATTTATTTAATAATAATAAATATTTATTATTTTATTGCACTAGAATAAATATAATTATCACACTAGAATAAATATAATAATAGCACTAGAATAAATTTAATTATTGCACTAGAATAAATATAATTATTGTACTAAAATAAGTAATTATTGCACTAGAATAAATATAATTATTGCACTAGAATAAATTGAATATTTGCACTTCAATAAATATAATTATTACACTACAATATATGTAATTATTGCACTAGAATAAATATAATAATTGCACTCAAATACATTTAATTATTGCACTAAAATAAATGTAATTATTGCTCTAAAATACATTTTTACTTTCTCTATTTATCTGAACTTATTTCCATCCTTGTGCTGCTGCAACATCTGAATTTCCCCTCAGGGATCAATAGAAGCTTATCTTTTCTTATTAAATGTTTGTTCAGATGTTTACGTAATCTTTGATCAGATAGTTCCTGATTAGTCACATTTTTGCCAATTTTAGACTGTTTTTATTTTGGCTGCTTGTGTTTAGACGGCGTTTAATATTTGAGGATTTTTGGCTTCTTTTGTTAAATAAAAAATGTGATTTGTAGAAAAAACATGTTTATATTTCTCAAAGTAAAAAAGGTTTCTTATCCGTACCGAACCTGAGTCACATCAGCACTAGAATAAAAAAAAGATCCAGATGATACCGGCTTTGTTCTTCATGTGACGTTGTGTGAAGTCTTTGTGTTGTGTGTCAGGACGTTGTGGATATTAAGAGCGTCACCAGTTAACTAAAGTGTGTCTGTGTGTCTTTTAGCGGACGAACGAGCCGATCAGTACCTTCATGATCCAGATCGCCGTGCTCGCCAACCACCAGAACGGCAGAGACACGCACATGCGGCAGATCAAAGTCTACACGCCCGTGGAGGAGAGCTCCATCGGGAAGTTCCCACGATGCACCACGGTCGACTTCATGATGTACCGCACCATCAGGTGATCTGGACTGAAACGGGACCTCCGCTGTGCTCCTGGAAAGGTCGACACAGAAAAGAGGAAAATGCGTTGATCAGTCTTACTTTACTCATCGTTATCTCTTTTAAATACAGTATTGATATTTTAAATTAAGCTGCCAACGTTGAATATAGCCACATTTACAGATGTTGATAATGGGACATTATAAGTTTATATGTTGTGATGTGAAGAGTTTAACTCCAGAACAAAGTGAATAAAGGTTTAGCGACACATTTCCCCACATAGACCGGATCTTTCTGCACACGGACAGTAAACACTGAACCATTTCTTTATTTTTTACTTCAACTCAGGAGCCGGACGCAGTTCATTAAGATGCCAAAATGTTTTTTTACACAGTTCAAAAAGCCCAAACTGCTGTGCCTACAGACCGTCTCCTGTTGTGGATTTGTTTGTGAATGTTGAATTAAATGTGTTTCAAAGCAACATGTGAGTCTTGTTAATGAATGAAACAAGGTTTAAAGAGCTAAAGAGGAAAAGACAGTCCAATTCCTACCAAACACAAAGAGATGTGCTTTTGACACGAGTAATAGTGACCAAGTTAAAGAAAGGAAGCTACTAGAAGAAAGAAGATAGAAAGCCTTTACTGTCATTGTACAGAATACAATGACATTTGTAGCGCTACTCCTGATCAGTGCATTTTAAAACACCACAAAAACAAAACAAAACTTCAGTAAACAAACATCCACAGCCGACAATACAGGTTCTAAAACAATAAAGTAAAATAAATAGATACAATGTAATAAATACAAATTGTTTTAAGTAGAGGTTAATTGAACATGACAAAAAGCATTTAAAACCCACTTACGTCTCTAAGAGGGGGGACTTCCAGGGTCCTTTTTCAGGAGGATTAATCTGTCATCACACCCTGCAGTAGGACAGGTATCAGGATCAGATATAATACTATATATTATATACTATAATAATATATAATACTCTCAATATTCACTATATTATTCGGAGAGATGGTTCATGATGATGCATCAGATCACTGCAGTTCAGCAGTTCGACCACTAGAGGGAGTCAGATACACACATCAATACATAGAGAACAAGTGATGGAAGGAGTACTAATCATACATTGTAGGAATACTCTTGCAAGTAAAAGACCTGCATTCAAACAATTATTAAATAAAAGTATTATCATTGAAATGAACTAAAGGTATCAAAAGTTCTCATTATGCAGAATAATCCATATTATATTTCTGGATTATAAATACTGATGCATTAATGTGTTCATCACTTTAATGTTGCAGCTGGTAAAGATGGGAGTTAAATTGAATTATACTTTATAAACTGCTGGATATTTTAACCTATAATAATACATCATAATTTATTAGTTGATTATATTAAAGATAAGATAGAACTATTCTTTTGCCAGAGATTGCTCAAAATTACAACAACATAAGAATAAAAAAACACAACAGAGTAATAAATATAAAGTGTATAAGATGTAATATTAACATCAGTGATAAATATAACAATAAGAGTGAGTTATATTTAGTAAAATAAGTAAACTAAGATCAATTTAGTAAAATAACTAAGATAGAAACAGGAGTAAACATATTAAGTGTATAAGACATAATACTAACACCAGTGCAAAACAGAATAACAATTTTGTATTAATAATCTGAAGTATAAAGTATCATAACATGGAAATACTTAAGTAAAGTAAAAGTACTCAGTTACTTTCCACCACTGTTATAGAAAAACAACTCTTCATTGATAAAAACACATCGTTGTTTCTGTTTGTTTCAAATCAATAAAGATTATGTGAATTGAAAGAGAGAAGAAAGGGAGGAGGGGGGGACTCAGTTGCCGTAGTAACTGAAACTACTTCAGCCAATAAGTGTTGCTCTTAGATGAATTACATTGATCTGTGTGTGTGTGTGTGTGTGTGTGTGTGTGTGTGTGTGTGTGTGTGTGTGTGTGTCTCACATAGTAAACACATTTAATCTGGATTACACACACAGATACACACACAGACACACTGTACTCAGGCTGAGTGCTTGTTCTTGACTTTATTAGGCATTTTAATCATCTACACACAGACACACACACACACACACACACACACACACACAGCGTCAGAGTGTGTGTGTGTGTGTGTGTGTGTGTGTGTGTGTGTGTGTGTGTGTGTGTGTGTGTGTGTTGTCAGGAAACACAGTAGATCCGTTTCATCTTCTTCCTCGCTTCCAGCTATGAACACACACATGCACACACAGAGAGTAGAGGTGGACAAAATAACAGGAACGTCTGCACCGTCTAATGCAACACAATGCAAGAAGTGCTGCAACACATCCAACTCTGTCAACATGATGACGTTTAAACCACAGACTATATCATTTATAAAGATGGATGACATGACAGCTCCCTAAAAAAGTGAAGCCAGAACATCTGGATCGCCCCCTGGTGGCTGGCTGCGGTATCGGTCATAAGCCCCGCCTCCTCCATGATGTAGTTTTAGAGATATAACTGTTTACGGGATATTTTGGCTTCACTTCTCTACAGTTGGGAGGACGAGGAGACGCGTCGGCCATCACTATAAACGGTCTGTGGTTTAGACAATTATATTAACAGTTTACACACATTTGATTTTGCCCATAAAATCTATTAAAAAAAAGAATAAATCTGACTTTCAGGGTGAAAATGAGAAATGAAAATATGAAGATTTTGCCATGAACATACAGTAGTCTTGTTTTCGTAATATTTTACCAGGTAGAATCCATTCAACATTTTGCAGATTTTAAACTGTTTTGTTTAATTTTGGCCTTCTTGTTTTTAGACATGTAACATTTTTAAGAACTTTGGTTTCTTTTGTTAAATTAAATTATAATTTTCAAAATAAAGTATTAAAAAGTATTTTTTTTATTCGTACTGAATCTGAGTCGTATCGGCACTAAAATAAAAAATAAATAAAATGATACCAGCTCTGTTCTTCCCTTGACATTACCTGTGTGTGTGTGTGTGTGTGTGTTCTACCTGAGGGGACTCACTTTTGTGCTGTCAACATGCTGCAAAGCCTCATGGGTAATAGATGAGAGATGTTTTTCAGCTGCTGCTGCAACACACTCACACACAGACACGCACACACACAAACACACACAGACACACACACGCACGTTATTTTCAATGCAGGACTTTTACTAGCGTACCGGAGTATTTCCACAGTTTCCACTTCTACTGCAGATAGTAGTATTTCTACTGCAGATAGTAGTATTTCTACTGCAGATAGTAGTATTTCTACTGCAGGTAGTAGTACTTGTACTGCAGGTAGTAGTACTTGTACTGCAGGTAGTAGTACTTCTACTGCAGATAGTAGTATTTCTACTGCAGGTAGTAGTACTTCTACTGCAGGTAGTAGTACTTCTACTGCAGATAGTAGTATTTCTACTGCAGGTAGTAGTACTTGTACTGCAGGTAGTAGTACTTGTACTGCAGGTCGTAGTACTTCTACTGCAGGTAGTAGTAGTACTTCTACTGCAGGTAGTAGTACTTGTACTGCAGTAAAGTATCTGAATACTTCCTCCACTACTGTCAGAACTATAAAAACACCTTGAAGCTTTAAATCTTTCAGCTCTGAACCTTCCTCTTTTTTCTTTTGCAGGTTTTTTGTGGTAAAAGCCTCTGACGTGTAGTCGCGCTGCCCTCCGGCATCGTCGTCATGGCAACCTCCCCATCAGTTTTCTGGGCCATGAAGACACACACACACACACACACACACACACACACACACACACACACACACACACACACACACACACACACTGCAGTGAGTGTTTTAAGTTGTATTTCTGCAGGGAGCTCCTTCAGTCTGATTTACATTCACACTGAAACTCTACTCTGGTAAATATTCATTCATTCATTATTCAGATATTATTAGAAACTTTCCTTCTTCTCGTTGAACTGTGTGTTTCATTCATTTATATACGTTCAGATCTCATCTGACGTTCACTGACTAAAAGACTTCATTAATTAGAAGTGTTCTAATTAAAACACTGTCTCTATTTCCATATAATTAATATTAATTAATGAATTTTAAGTGCTATAGAAATACTGTGAAAGTATCAAAACAATCAATATACGGAGAAATGCACACAGCCCGTATTCAGAAACTGTGCCTTTGAATTACAGGAATTCTGTAACTTTGTGATGTCACAACTGTACAACATTTCACAGCTGTAAACGTAAACATTCTAATGCAGCAAAATAATACTTAATATATATATAAATATAAATATATATATATAAAATAATATTATATATTATATATATATGTAATATTTTATATATAAATACATATATATACATATACTATTTTATATATATATAGATATAAAATAATATTTTATATCTAAATATATAAAATATTTTTATTTTTCATTTTATTACCAGTCATTTTAGCAGTTTGACAACCAAAAAATTATAACCCAACTCTCTTATTTATTAGCTTGAAATAGATACATTGCACATTTTCTTTCTCAGAATAATAATATTATTAATAATAATAATAATAATAATAATAAAAATAATAATAATAATAATAACAATACATTTGAGTTTATACGTGATCCTCTGAATTTAGTGGAGTAGAAGTATAAAGTTGCATAAAATGCAAATACTCAAGTAAAGTACAAGTACTTCAATTTGTACTTAAAGTATTAGAGTAAATGCACATTCCACGACTGGAGGCAAATACCATTGAAATACGACCAAGACAGCAGCAATTTAAAGCTGCAACTGTGTCAAAACTATATTTAATATATGTAAAATTTTAAAGATTGTGTTGCTTTGCTTCCTATAAAAATAATGAGTGTAAAAAACATCTTGTTTAAGATATTTCTGTGAATGAAAACATTAATCCACTTTTATAAAACTCATCTTTATTGATCCACATTCATCCCTCCGTCCGTCTCTTTCCACCACGAACAATATGTTTTCTTCTTTATAAAAAGCTGAATATTTACATCCTCTCTGTATTTACAGTATTTTACACCATCAGAGCCTCACACCCGCAGAAAAGGTCAAACTTCACCGCCTGAAATACCACCTGTTGCCGGGGGAAACATCACCCAAACCTCTGCTTATTGGCTGGAGGTGTTGCCTGGCAACGGCAGCTTATATCGGATTAATATCCGCTATGAGGAGTTGTTTTTTAAATCATTTATATGTTTACTAATAATTTATAAGCTGAGGAGAAACATGAGGAGTGACCCTTTAGAGATTTAGGTTAAAAAAAATGGCTGAAAACAAATGAATCAAAGATCTGTATGGAAGCATAGAAAGGACAAAATCATTTAATTTTATGCATTTTTTAAAATTGTGAAATAAAACTTTTTTTTATAGAATTAATATTTCACTTTGAAATCCATCTGAATTTATGTGATTTTTAAATTTCTAAAGGGTTATTCAAGTTTTGGAAATTAAAGAATTACATAAATCCAGATGATTTTCAAAGTGAAATATTAATGCTATAAATTCAGTGCCATTTTATATCTCACCATTAAAGTATTCAGTAGTGATTAAATTGAATAATTAAGTGATCAGTTGCGTATAAGATTATATGGCCTAAATTAATGTTAATAACAATAATAATAATTAATTAATATCTATGTTCCTGCTAATTAATTAATTAATTAATTTTTAAAGTTAAATTAACAGAAATCACTGAAAAACTAAATGAGTAAAAATTATTTAAAAAGCAGGTTTAACAGTGAAGTTCATTAAACCTGTTTTTTTGTGATTTTAATTAATTAAGTGATTAGTTGTGTATAAAATGAAATGGCCTTTCTTTGCTTCCTTAGTCTTTCGGAGTATTAATTTTACTGCTAAATAATATTATTAATATTAATAAACTAACATTAATTGTCCGGTTAATTAATTAATTAATTTTTAGGGTTAAATTATGAGCAAAAGTATAACAGAAATCACTGAAAAAGGTGAGTTAATGAGTAAAATAATTGAAAAAGCAAGTTTAAGAGTGAAGTTGGTTCATTAAACCTGTTTTTCTGATTTTAATTAAATTTGTAGGAATAAAAAATGACATTTAGCAGCACTAATTAATAAATCTTGGAACATAAAACTCTAGTGATTTAGTGTTCGGTGAAGCTACAGATGTTTTCTTTGACTCGTCGCAGCAGGAGAAGCTCAGCTGTTATTATTAATAACATTAACAATGTGGCACGTTTTTCTGCGTTTACTTTCACTTTTTGGCAGGAATACGGAGACCCGAGGGGGTTTTCATTCTGAGCCAAACGGCGCCATAAATCAGTGGAACGTGAGTGATTTAATATGCAGTGAACTTGTAAAAGGTTTTAAAGAGGTGACGAGCAGCTTTGAGTGATTCTATTTAATCCTCCTCTGACCGTGTTTTTACTTTTTAAAAACCGGCGTAAAGCTGGAATCAAAGCGAGGGTTTGTTTAGCAGATGAGAGGCTCTGGTTGTGGCGGGATTATACTGGTTTCCAGTTTAGTCTTCTTTTGCTGGATGGCACGCCACTTTTCACGGTTTCACCAGTTGAGATAACGGCCAGCGTTTTCCTGCGCCGCCGTCGGCTCACAATTTACAATACACAAAGTAGAGGCAACGGAGACGGGCAACTTTATCGGCAACTATGTAAAAAAAACAAAAAAAAAACGTGTGACAGTTGGTTTGAAAACAAAACTGACTCAACGTCGCCCGTCTACGTCGCGTCAAAAAGTCGCTCCGCCCTTCAAGATTTGGTTCATTTGGATTAAACGCCGCCGTCGCCGCCGCCGAGCTCCTCATTGGTTCAGCAGCAATAAAAGTCCCTCGTCCCTCCGTTGGTTACATTCAACCGTCCGTCTATAAAAATCCATCGTCTTCTCTTAAACTTCTTCTCATATCCGTCCCGTGTGTTCGTCAAACATTCACCGGTGGTCGTTTTTCTGTCCGTTAAAAGCGTCAAAGACATTCATTTGTCGCCAGATTTTTAATGTTTTTCTTTCTCATCTCGGCCTTTTGGTGAATCATCCAGGTCGTGGTGGATGTTTTTGTCCGTCCAGGTGTCCCTCGTGTAATGTGTCCAGCCAATCGGGACGTGATGTGACATTCATAACTGTCTTCATGACTGTCATGACTTAAAACTCCCAAATCTTCTTTTTAATGGCGTCGTCACTTCACTCCGTCTCCTTCTTCCTGTCGTCCAGGTCGAAGTCCAGCACCAGCAGTTTGGTCTCCTCCGTCCCGTTCCGGCTGCCGGCGGCGCACACCAGCCGAGTGTCGGACGCTCTGATTCGCCACACGACGCCACCTGTCGAGGCAAGAAAGAGGTGGGATTAGTTTAGACCATAGACTGTTTAGAAGAAGTCGCTGTGATGTCACCCGTTGGTTTGTGGACTATGGTTTTGAAGCCTTGAGTTTGGCATTTTGGCCGTCACCATGTTGTTTTTTGGCCTTCGCCAAGTTGGTTTTTGGCCATTACCATGTTGGTTTTTGGCCGCCACCATTTTGGTTTTTGGCCGTCACCAATTTGGTTTTTGTCCGTCACCAATTTGGTTTTTGTCCGTCACCAATTTGGTTTTTGGCCGTCACAAATTTGTTTTTTGGCCATCACCAATTTGTTTTTTGGCCGTCACAAATTTGGTTTTTGGCCGTCACCATGTTGGTTTTAGGCTGTCGCCATGTTGGTCTTTGGCCGCCACCATCTTGGTTTTTGGCCCTCGCCACGTTGGTTTTTGGCCATTACCATTTTTGGGCGCCACCAATTTGGTTTTTGGCCGTTGCCATGTGTTTTTTTGGCCTTCGCCATGTTGGTTTTTGGCAGTCACCAATTTGTTTTTTGGGCTTCGCCAATTTGGTTTTTGGCCGTCACCATGTTGGTTTTTGGCCGTCGCCATCTTGGTTTCTTTTTGCAACCAGAAGTGACACGAGAAGGTGGAGCTGAGTACAACTGAACGCTGAATAAGACATTTTTAGGCGACCAAAATGTTACTATTAACTTGATGAACTGACCTGATCCCCGGCTCTGCAGGGCCACCACGTCTCGCAGCCAGGCTCCGGTCCTCAGGTCCCACAGTTTGACCGTCCCGTCGTCGGAGCTGGACAGAACCAGACCTCGGCAGAACTGCAGGCACGTCACCGCCGACTGGTGCTTGTTGGGACCTGAATGAAACATAAGATGAGATTAAACTTTACTCATTGGAGCTGTTGAGCAGCAGCTGCAGCCTCCTCTCTCTGTCTCTTAAAATAACCTTTAGTTTTAGGTTTTCTGATCTGCTCTCGTTCTCTTTGTGTTACTGTTTCCTGTTCCCGTGTTTCCTCTCTCTCTCCCGGAGGACGGAGGAGTTTCATGTCGGAGTGTTTTAGTGCTGAGTCGACAACAACATGGAGGCCGTCGCCACCACGCAGCGCCTCTCACCTTCACGCTGCTCTCATTGTTCTCTCACCTTGCAGCGTGTGGAGACACTGTCCCGTCCGGACGTCCCACACTCGGACCGTCGAGTCGGCGTTCCCGGACGCCAAGATGTTGTCACGCAGCTCCATGCCGCTGGTCAGTGATTGGTGGCCCGTCAGCGTGTGGACACACCCGCCTGGACGGGACAGGTTAGTGGTTAAAGCCTACATCTATTAATGTCCTTATTATAACGTCTTTTATTGTGATGATGATGAAGTTTTCGTCTACCTGTCTCTGCGTCCCAGACTCTGATTGAAGTGTCCAACGAGCCGCTGACCACGAACACGCCGTCAAACTGCAGAGAGAGAAGTTGTTGTTGTTATTTTTTATTAAGGAAAACCTTAAGTATAAGACCAAGATAAGGAGAAAACCTTAAGGAGAAGACTTTAAGGAAAATCTTAACTTAAGGTGTTTTGTGCAACCGGCCCCAGGTGCCTACATTACCCACAATGCAACAGAAAGTTTGGTCACAGATTCAGGTGTGTTATGGTAGTTAGCAGCTAATGTATCCTGCAGCACAGATGAGCAGCTACAGAGGTCTCACTCCTTTCTAAATCCACACCTCCAGATTATTTTTTATTTTCAAACTTGTAGTCTTCAACAAACGCTGACTCAAGTGACATCACTCGAGGACATTTATCAGATGTCACTCAGCAGTTAAACATCTGTAGTGTGTGTGTGTGCGTGCGTACCTGCAGCGAGTACACTCTGTTGGTGTGTCCCTGCAGCGTGTGCAGACACGCCTCCGTCTCGGGGTCCCACACCTTCACCATGTAGTCGTAGCCGCCCGACACCACGCGGCGCCCGTCGTACTGGACGCAGCGCACCGCCGCCACGTGGCCCGTCAGCACGTGCTCGCAGCGGCCCGTCGTCATGTCCCACATCCGCAGCGTCGTGTCCCGAGAGCCTGACACCACCCTGAGACACAGAGAGGGAGAGAGATGACATCACTGCAGCGTCAGCCAATCAGACCAGCTCAGGTTTGTCTTATTAGCATGACAGTGAAGTGTGCGTGTGTGTGTGTGTGTGTGTGTGTGTGTGTGTATATTAGTGTGTTTAATGTGTGTGTGTGTGCAGCTTTAACTATGTGAGTCTTTTTCTGGTTGTCATGGAGATGACTGCAGCAGAAATGTTAGGTGTTCCCTAAAGTGTGCGAGTGTGTGTGTGTGTGTGTGTGTGTGTCTTACCGGTTGCCGTGGAGATGCATGCAGCGCACGGTGGACGTGTGTCCGTACAGCGTGTGGACGCACTCGCCGCTCTCGGCATCCCACACGCGCAGCGTCCGGTCGGTGGAGCCGCTGATCACCGTGGCGACCGTCATCTGACTGCACCACACACCGCCGGTGTGACCCGTCAGCGTCCGCAGACACTGAGAGAGAGACAGAGGAGACATTAAGAGAGTCGTTAAACGCTTTAATTAAAAGAAGGACCACGCCAACAGATGTGTGACGTCACCTGAAAGAGACTGACCCCGATGACGTCATAGTGATGTCATCAGGTTTATCTCAGCTTGGGCTCAGAAACTAAATATTTTTAATATTTCTTTAAAGTCTGTGTTAAAAACTGGGAGTTAGAAAGACGTTGGTGTTTCCAGAGAAAAGAGGGTCTAAATAAAGATGCTCTCCAGTTGCATTATGGGAAATGTAGGATTGATTCATACTTTCTGCCTCGATCATTCTTTATGGACACTAAATCACCGGAGTTACCTTTTAAATGAATGCAATTTAATTAATATATAAATAATTAAACCTTTATTTAATTATTATTTAATTATGTGCATATATATATATATATATATATATATATGTTTAATTATTATGAATCGGTTAAAATAATGAATCACGATTAATCACCTATGTTGTCCATAGTTTATCGTGATTAATCACAAATTAATCACACATTTTTTATCTGTTCAAAATGTAACTTAAAGGGAGATAGGTCAAGTATTTAATCCTTTTATCAACATGGGAGTGGATAAATATGCTGCTTTATGCAAATGTATGTATATATTTATTATTGTAAATCATTTAACAACACAAAACAATGACAGATATTGTCCAGAAACCCTCACAGGTACTGCATTTAGCATAAAACAATATGCTCCAATCATAACATGGATCATAACAACAAACTCAAGAAACTCAAAAAAAGACCCGTTCACTGAGCATAATTACAACAAATCCCAAACTCCAGATTAGGCAACGCTGCTGATAAAATTCGCTAATTAAGTCAATCTGCTATTAATTAAAGTGCAAATTAAGTTAATAAGTGTGTGTGTGTGTGTGTGTGTGTGTCAATATTTTTGTTCCACGTTCTCGGCGCCCCGTGAAGAGAGCGAAGAGAACACAGAGAATACAGTTTCACCTTGAAGGTGTTGTGGTGGTGGTTGCCGCGGCAACAGAGGAAAACTTTGCCGCCGTGGCAACTGTTGCCGAGACCGAGAGAGCGCGCGAGAGAGAGAGAGAGAGAGAGAGAGAGAGGAGAACACTGCAGTACTCACTGTGAAGTACTCACTGTTACTACTGTGATTATGAGCAGTGGGCGATAATCAAACTGTCAAATCACATCCTGCTAATAAAGATAATTCAAGATCAGACGAGCGGAAACACGCCTCGCCGTCGCCTCCGGCTACAGGTGAGGGTGTGTGTGTGTTGTTCTTTCATACACTAACGCACACACTAAAGGGCAGGTCTAGACGCAGCAGAGAGCAGGTGTGTCCGGTTAAAGAATGTTCTACCGAAACCAGATAGACAGTAAAGTACTTATACCTCACTGTTTATATAATACCACACTGTGTACTGTATATAATACCACACTGTGTGTATAATACCATACTCCACTACACCGGTTCCCAACCTTTTTCCTTAAGGGACCTCTTTTCTACGTGACATATCTTATGGATATTTCACATTATATTCAATGCATAACAATAACAGAACAGAACAACTGATAAACTGGTAAAATTAATCCAAATAGTGAACGCAATAACTGCAGGACGTTTCTGTAAAACGATCTTTTTTAATTAATTTTGAGCGGATTATTTCCTGTGAATTGGAATTGTTAACAATCATATACGACGGCAAAAAACCAAGATGGAACCGGCCAAAACTCAAGATGGAGACAGCCAAAAAACAGAATAGCGACGGCCAAAAACCCAAGATTGTAACGGACAAAAACCAAGATAGTAACGGACAAAAACCCAAGATTGTAACGGACAAAGACCCAAGATAGTAACGGACAAAAACCCAATATTGTAACGGACAAAAACCCAAGATAGTAACGGACAAAAACCCAATATAGTAACGTTAAAAGTTTTTTTTTAGATATACTACTAGTGGTAGTAGTAGTAATAGTAGTAGTAGTAATAGTAGTAGCAGTAGTAGTAGTAGTAGTGGTAGTAATAGTAGTAATAGTAGTAGTAATAGTAGTAGCAATAGTAGTAGCAGTAGCAGTAGTAGTAGTAGTAGTAATAGTAGTAATAGTAGTAGTAATAGTAGTAGCAGTAGTAGTAGCAGTAGTAGCAGTAGCAGTAGTAGTAGCAGTATTAGTAGTAGCAGTAGCAGTAGTAGTAGCAGTAGTAGCAGTAGCAGTAGCAGTAGTAGTAGCAGTATTAGTAGTAGCAGTAGCAGTAGTAGTAGCAGTATTAGTAGTAGCAGTAGCAGTAGTAGTAGCAGTAGTAGCAGTAGTAGTAGCAGTATTAGTAGTAGCAGTAGCAGTAGCAGTAGTAGTAGTAGCAGTAGCAGTAGCAGTAGTAGTAGCAGTATTAGTAGTAGCAGTAGCAGTAGTAGTAGTAGTAGCAGTAGTAGTATTAGTAGTAGTAGTAGTAGTAGTAGTAGTAGTATTCTCAGCTACAATAACCCTTAAATGATTGAGAATTATAAACCTGATAAAAAAGCATGCAACTATAACACGTTATATATTTAAAGCAGAGTAGTTTAGTTTATATGTTAGCAGTACTATAACATGCAATTAACTACTCAATAAAAGTAACATCAGCTCTGAGCTTTTAACATGATACCCTATGATTATCAACAATTAACGTATACTGTTTGGGTGCGTCAGCGCCGCCAGACTCACTAACTCACTCTCTCATGAAGATAAGCGAATGTACAGTATGTACAGTATGAATGTAGTATGATAACCGTCAACTTTTAAACCATGGTATACCTTGATACAGGTAGAACGGGTCAGAACGGGCTGCTGGTAAAGCAGTGAAAATATTCTAAATATAACGTAAACTATAACATAAGTTATGACTTTATTCTCGTAACATTACGACTTTTTTTCTCATTAAGTTGTGACTTTATTCTGTAAATCTCAGATGTTTTTTCCCTCAATGTGGCCCTATTACTCCGTAGTACATTGTCTCTTGGTCCCTCACTGCATTAGACTTGTATACTATATACTTAGACTATAAACTGTGTTACCTTCATCACAATGATCACATGTTTTGCGGCTCCAGATAGATTTTTATTTTATTTATTTTTTGCCTAAAATGGCTCTTTTAGTAGTAGAAGTTAGTAAAGGTTGCTGACCCCTGTCTTAATGTATTAACGTCTCACATTTGAGAAGAGAAGAGATTGTTTTTCATTTCTGCCTAAAAACAATGACTTGATTGTCAAAATAAATGCACATTAAATTAAATTAAACAGCCTCAGTGCGTCTTGGACGTGGCGTACAGACAGAAGAGACAACTGGAGGCGTTCTGTGGAGCGAACGTGATGAATTGCTGCTTTTCCTGAATAGCTCTTTTCCCCTGCAGACATGGTGACATGTCACGGTAGGAACAAGATTAATGACGGCTGGATTCCATTTAGCTGCTTCAGTTTCAGGCTCCTGACTCTTGTTCCTACATGTGTACTGTGTTTCAAAGACTAATTTCTACTGCCTCGTGGGTGAACAATTACGTTTTTCTGATTCTGATTCATCAACCGAGGATGAATGCAACACCACCGGGTGTGTACTCTATCTGCAGAAGTAAAAGTACAACCGAAAGTAAACGTGTAAATTCATGTTTACACTAACATTAACACTGAGTCATCATCTTACAACCTGGAAATAATACAGAACATGAGAGTGGTTGTAGAAATACTGCTGTTAGGAAATACAACTGTGAGAAATACAACATAAAAGCATCGCTTCTAGAAATATCGCAGATTACAAATACAATTAAAGTCTCGTAATATTACGACTTTTTTCTCGTAAAGTTATGACTTTATTCTCGGAATATTACGACTTTTTTCTCGTAAAGTTATGACTTTATTCTCGGAATATTACGACTTTTTTCTCATAAAGTTATGACTTTATTCTCGTAATATTACGACTTTTTTCTCGTAAAGTTATGACTTTATTCTCGGAATATTACGACTTTTTTCTCGTAAAGTTATGACTTTATTCTCGTAATATTACGACTTTTTTTCTTGTGAAGTTATGATTTATTTTTTTTCCCTCAATGTGGCCCTAATACTCCGTCGTACCGTTGCACATAAGACCTACAACAATGATAAATAAAAATGAAAATGTAAACAAAGAATAGTTTTTCATTTCCATTTTTATAAATCCACAGGGAGCCACTGGAGAGGAGCTAAAGAGCTGCAGGTTGCTGACCCCTGTGTTAAGACATCAACGGGGCATTTTCCACCATTTTCTAACATTTTAAAGACAAATTAAAATTGTTTAATCCAAAATACGATCAGCAGATTAATGTATAATGAAAATAATAATGTTTAGTTGCAGCCTTGGCATCAAATGATGTGGCGACGTGTCGCTCTGCTTCATGAATTAGAATATAATATAAGAGAATAGAGGATTTTAATGTAGGTCAACATAGGATACTATGACGCTTCTGTGTGTCTGAATAGAGCAGAAAGCAGTAGAATAAAGTAGATTAGTGGCAGGCGGACCTGTTGTGTTAGTCGGGGTGTGTCGCTGAGATGTTATTTAAACACACGTCTGTATACACTGACAGCCTGAGGTGGCTCTGTTTGAATCCTCAACCTTTATGTGTCTTAAAGGTGAGGAGGCGGTTCACAGTGTTTGTCTAATGGAGACACTCTCTTTTAGCATATGTGTGTTTTAGCAGTCGCCCTTCCTGTCCTCCGTACATTTACTCAAGTAGAGTGTTAAAGGGACAGTCCAGGATAGGGATGCAGCGATACCATTTCTTTGCAGACCGAGTACAAGTACTTACCTTTGGGTACTCGCCGATACCGAGTACCGATACGAGTACTTCTCTGTGTCTAAAGACCCTCGTTAACAGCCAGCTGGAGGGTGTGAGCGACACGCAATAATAATAAATAAATGTATATAATAAATATACACATACATTTGCATAATGCAGCATATTTGTCCACTCATGTTGATAAGAGGATTAAATACTGGACCTATATAGTAAACCAGAAGATGATGTAATTGCATGATTCTTGCAATTTCTGTTGTTGTGCCCACATGATTGAATGCAGTTATTGTCAGTCGCAGAATAATACTCCACTGTTTGTTATTCACACAAACACAGACGTGTATTTACGGCTGAAGCAGCAGAAAGTCCTGATTTACATAATCAATGTGTCTGTCTCTGAGCGTCCTCCTACCTTGCCGGTGATGGCGGACCAGACTTTGAGCGTGTTGTCGTCGGAGCCGCTGACGATGAGGTCGCCGCTGAACTGCAGACATGTGATCACGTGATCGTCGTGACCTTTCAACTCCTGCAGACAGGAAACAGATTTAATGATTTAAACGTTTACACATCAAACACGCCGCGGCGGTCGGCTGAGTCGGTGCAGGCGGCGTACCATGGGTTCTCGCGTGTCCCCCTTCCTCCAGTTGTTCTCGATGCGGTGTTGTCTGATGAAGGCCGATTTCCACGGACTGACCGCCACACCCGGCCGCGCGCACTTCCTGCGGTGAGACGACGCATACTCTGACACACCTGGGGAGAGGATGAGAGATTAGAGTCATTTTTTAAAGGAAAAATGGCAAAGAAATAAAAAAAAAATTCATATTAAAACATCACCACAGGCACAACTTTATAGAACAAACCGGAAACAAATAATCAGTTGATCAATAACGAAAATAGTTGCAGCCCTAAAGACAAACATTGACATAATTCCACCTTAAAGGGATAGTTCGGGTGTTTTGAAGTGGCGACGGCCAAAAACCAAGATGGCGATGGCCGTAAACCAAGATGGCGATGGCCAAAAACCAAGATGGCAATGGCCAAAAACCTAGATGGCGATGGACAAAAACCAAGTTGGCGACGGCCAAAAACCAAGTTGGCAATGGCCAAAAACCAAGTTGGCGATGGCCAAAAACCTAGATGGCAATGGCCAAAAACCAAGTTGGCGACGGCCAAAAACCAAGATGGCGACGGCAAAAAACCAAGATGGCAACGGCCAAAAACCAATTGGTTGGTTATTGCTGCAGACCGCGATATAACGGCTTCAGTTCCCCGTCACAAATGGCTGTCTGATGGCGAGATAAAGTGGTGAAAATATTCGAAGTATAGCGTACAATTTTTTTTTTTATGTGGCTAAAATACGCCCTTTCTGACTGAAAACTGAAGCCGTTTTCAAAGCCACCAGACTCCATTCACAAAAACAGTACATTTATTTTTAAAAAAATTAACAGAACTCAGATGGACCCACACTTTAACAGTTATTACTGGCCCTGTATAAGATAAAGCTTCTATCTGTTGACTCATCATTGATAGCTAAAAGGTAACTGAACTGCAGCTGCAGCAGCTTTATTTATTGCGGTGTGAACTTTCATTAGTATGTAACTGCTGTTCTGCTAATGCGGGTTAGCTGCATTTATATTCTCACTGAGCTGCTCGCTAATGCCAACACCGTTCCCTCTGGTATGACAGGAAGAGCAGCGCAAATACAAATTAGCCTTATTTATGAAGCCGGTGGGCTGCAGTCAGCGCCGGCTTCATTAGTATGGCTGCGGCGTGGCGCTAACGCTAGGTAGGCTCATTGGTATGGCTGCTGAGTGCTGGCAGTGAATCTCGGCTGACTGGCAGAACGCCCAGGGAGAAACACACACACACACACACACACACTCTCTCACACACACACACACACACACACACTGAGCCACTGCATTGCGCTGAATGAAGGTGGAGTGACTGACTGACTGTGTGTAGCTGTATTTGCATGTTACACTCAGGTTAGAAAGCACTGTACACTCAGTGAGCCTCCTGTTTCTCATATTTCACCTACAGAGTCTCTGCTCGGGCGCCACATGATGAACTCTCACCGCCACAACAGGAAATACAACAGTTTCTTTAAGGTTTTAAAGGTTTAAGGGAGATGATTCATCAGAATGTGCCCAAGCAAAACCATGAAAGAGATAAGAGGAGGAGGAGGAGGAGGAAAAGGAAGGAGGATGCCCTGCACAATTAATGTTAGATTATTATATGTTTATAAGAAATAATTAAATTTAAAAAAATAAATTAACTAAGTAAATGAAAATAAAAAATAAATAAATAAAAAATGAATTAAAATAATGAAATTAAATAAAAAGATAGGAACAAAATTAAAAAATAAATTACTTCATTAAATTGATAGTTTTATTCATCAAAAATAAATAAAAGAATACAAAATTAATAATTAATTAAATTCAAAACATTTCATTAAGTAAATTTAAATTAAAAAATTAATAAAAAAATTAAAAATAAATTCAAATAATTAAATAAAATACAAAAATACAAAAATAAATACATTATTAAATTAAAATTATTTAATCAAACTGATCATTTTATTTATCAAAAATAAATCAAATAATACAAAATAATAATACAAAATACATTTTAATAAAAAGTAAATTAAGTTAAAAAAATAAATAAATAGAGAAATATTAAATATTAAAAATAAATTAAAATAAGTAAATTAAAAATAATGATAATAATAAAAACATTTAATTAAATTAAACAGTTTTATTAGTGGAAACACATACAGAGTCCCTGCTCAGGCAGCACATAATGAACTCTCACCACCTCAACAGGAAATACAACAGTTTCTCCTCGTTTTAAAGGTTTTAGGAGCTGATTCATCAAAATGTGCCAAAGCAAAACACCATGAAGGAGAGTGAAGAGGAGGAAAAGGACTGAGGCAGCCCTGCACAGTTAGTGTTTCCAACAACTAAAGGATAATCTGGTGATAAAACAAACATATAATATACAGCAATAGCTTGATATATCTTCTTCCTCTGTGCCATTGTTGTACAGAAACTGCTGCCACAAATACTCACTACAGCACCAAATGTGGATTAATCCGCCGCTGAAAATAGTCTCCAACAAATGCTCTATTTCCTCCTGTTTGTCTGATAAAAACTACAGCGAGCAGCTGTTTTAGGAAATAACTGATAAAACTACATATTCGTCACCAACACTGTAAGAAATATTTCACAAAAACTAAAGTCCACTCACCCCCAACAGAACTTCATCCACCTAAAAAACAATGTGACGAGCCAAACCAACCAAAGCACACGCAGTACGTGGTGGAGTATCTGTGTATTTACTGTGTTCAGTGAGTGTTTACCTTCTTCACGGCACTTCTCCCTCCACAGCAGGTTGTCTTCAGCCAGGATCCTCCAGTACCTGCAGGTCTGAGCGGCCTGCAGCAGGTCTTTGGGAGCCAGGAAGGTCAGCACGTACAGAGCCAACTGCAAAAACACACACACATTGTTTATTTATTTATTTATTTTGAGGTTTCTATATCATTCTGTAGCATCCCAGTGGTGTTCCTTACGTATTCAAATCAGAACATTCATGTTTTGGGACAGATATAACTGTATTTGTGGGTACCTCTTTGGGCAGCAGAGATATGAAGTCTCTCTGGAACTGAGGCTCGATGACCTGCATCATGTGCTTCACCTGATTGGTTTCACACCTGTCAATCAACTCGTCCAGAGCCAACAGCCTCTCAGGACCGCTCCATGTCTTTAAAATACAAATAAATAAAAATAATTACATTTTTTTAAATGTAATTAAGTAAATTCAAATAACAAAATATACACAAATAAATACAAAATTAATAAAAAATTTAATTAAACTAAAAATAAATTTAAATATGTCAATTAAAATTAAAAATTAAAAATTAAAAATTAAAAAATGTAATTAAAATTATATAACTTAATTGATAATTTAATTTATCAAAAATAAATACAATATTAAAAAAATAATCAAATTAAAGAAAAAAAAATAATGAAGTGAATTAAAATAAAAAATTAATCCAAAAAATAAATTAAACTTAAAATAAATAAGTAAAAAAACCTAACTCATCATACAGACATTATAAAATCACCAAAATGTACACACAGTGATAAATAATAAGTCCGGACACATGGTCATAACCGATATTAAACAGTTTAAGTCTTATAAATCCTAATCTGATGGGGTTAGAGACACGTTCTGAAAATAAAATCAAAAAACGGTTCTGAGAATATTTTAATGTTTCTTTTTCTTTGTTTTTTTGAGTGTCATTTCCATGTCTTGTGGTGTGTGTTTCTGCATCTCTGAAACCTTCCCCGAGCTACAGAAGAGAGATGTTGTCTTTCATTTGAATGTGTTTGTATGTTGTTTTTTCTTATTAGTTACATAAGAAGAGCTCGGAGGCAGAACTCCTCTAACGCTCAGTGTTTACGTGCAGCGAGCGGAACATAATCACATACTCACTTTTACTGTGTGTGTGTGTGTGTGTGTGTGTGTGTGTGTGTGTGTGTGTGTGTGTGTGTGTGTGTCTGTCTGTGTGTGTGTGTGTGTGTGTGTGTGTGTGTGAGAATGTGTATATTAGTGTTGTCTTGGCGAGTAATCTCAACTGGGTGTAGTTTGTTCCAACCCATCAAGTCTAACAAGTCTCTGTTAAAACTGTAATTGACCTTTGATCTCCCCTTAGTTACTGTTGCTATGCTATGCTATGTCAGAGTTATGTTCTAGCGCGCCACATAACGCGGTCTACAACGATAACGACGGCAAACTTTTAAGGCTCTTTCACCAGTCGTAGTCCAGTTTTCTAGTCTGAATCAGAATGGAACTGAAACTTTTGGTTTGTTTTCTGTTTAGTCTGGTTCGGTCTCACAGCGCACAAATTAAAGCGCACCAAATTATAGTTAATGAGGGGCGTGTATGACGGAGCAAAATTATCTTTTTTGTCTCGAGAGCTGCCACATCTATGCAGGGAATCACAGACTTTAATATGCTGTTGGAGTTTTTCACTTCTCCTCCAGTTTATGTCAAATTACTTAATAAACGTCACTATTTTTGTGGACTTTATTTAGCGTATTCTGTGTGTTCTCTTTGGCCCAGATGTCAAGCTTAACGGTCCGACACCACCTCTCGCAAGCGGTCCCGGACCGGTTGTTTTGGTCCACACCAGAGTACAAATAATGTGTTCACAACCGCCCAAAACGAACCCCTCCAGAGTTTGATTAAAGCGGACGAAATGTTGGCTGTCCGCTAACATCTGGCGGGCCAAATCAAAACTTATGGCGTATGGCCTCACTTTGGGCCGCCTTACTCTAAACTAAAAAGACATCAGGCTTGAATTGAAACACTATTACTGAGCTTGTTTATAGGATATTTAGTTGATCTGTACAGGAAACCATTAAGTGCATCTTTGGATGGGAAAATCAACACTGAATGGAAATACCATCGACTCTTCCGGCCCAGAAGGAATTCATAAACAGTTACTGATTGGTTTAGGTTACGCTCAAACAAATCGCTCCCAAATTTAAACCGTCGACTGGACTGAAGACAAATAAAACATAAAGCAAAAATAAGCATAAACAAAACCAAACATTAGAAATGATCTCAGATGTAGCACACTGACAATAATATCTATCCTTTTAACACCTTGGGAACCGGCTATAACTTGGGGTAGCTGGCTAGCTTCAGATTGAATATAATATACAGATTTTATATAATAAAAGACTAGAAATGTGGACTATTATTTTAATAATGTTTACTAATCTCTGTCCGTTTGATGATATTGACAGAAGTAGACAAAAGCAGCACACTGTTTACACTGTTTTTTATTTTACTCTTGTGTTTTCAGTTTTAGAAAATCTACAAAAACAAAATTTCATTCATACAGTTTAAAACTTTTTTGTGTAGAAGTCAAAAGCTGATGTGCCTAGTTACGGTTACTAAGCTATGATTGGATGACCGCTGTTGGGGGGAGGGGTTTAGTAGACTATCTATAGTGCACTAACTGTTGAATAGTAAGGAAGAAACATGTCTGCGCTGACCTGGAAGATGTGAAGCCAGTCCTGCAGGCCAGAGGGAGGCGGGCCCGAGGTGACGCGCCGCCGCTGAGCCGAATGCCCATTGGCCAGCCGCAGGTCGCCGAACGTTGTTGGTGTGGTGGCCTGAACCAGACTGGCGGGACTGGGGAGAGAGGGACAGTGATGTTAGCATCTGCACAAGTTAGCATTTCCAAGCAAAACCAAATGGAGAAAACAAACTGACCCTTTTACAAAATGCTAAAAAATAAGAGCTATCTAACTATAAAGCACGGAATTTCTGTCTGTCCATCTGTCTGTGTGTCCGTCGCAGATCTCGAGAACCGTTCATCTGATCTACTTCACACTTGGCGGGTGTATTGCTCAGGACCCAAGGGTGTGCAGTGTCCAATGTGGTGCAATTTGGCCAGATGGTGGCGCTATAACAATGAACTTTGGCGTGTAACTTATGAACCGTAACTCTCAGAAACAAAATTATTTTTATTTTTTTCCTGCATTTTGTCGGTAGCGTATAAATAACGTTATATCTCCTGAACACTTCGTGCTATTGGGACCACATTTGGTGGACATGTGTAGATATGATGTCTGAGTGACAATGGCAAATTTGGTGCCATTTGGCCAATAGGTGGCGCTGTAGCAGCAGCATCTAATTATACAGGAAGTATTCTCTGTCTGTTTATGTATGAATGTATGACTGCTCTTTGCATATCTTGGGAACAGTTCATCCAGTCAACTTCACACTTGGCAGGTTACAAGCATCTACAACAACGCTGCAAACAGAACCTCTGGGGGGCCAAGGGTAACGTTGTTCTATGTAGCTGTTGGTTAGCTAAATATAACATGTGTTACCTGAGGTATCCTTTGCCTTTGCAGTGCTTCTTCCCTGAAGGGAACGGCCGGCCGTCTGGACCGTGATCCAACTTCCTCTTCATCTGGTGGGAAAGAGAAAGAAACGCTGAGAGACAGTGACGCTCTTCTGAGTCAGGAGTCAAGAAGGCAACAATCAACAATCAAACCCCAACGACTGGTACTGTTTAGTACTTGGAGACACATTGCACAGAGGGTGGTAGATTGGGGGGACAGCACGGGCCAAATATCAAGTTTCTCCTAAACTAAAATCTATTGAAAGATATTAAATTGTGTTAAACTTTCATCTGGATTTGAGACACATGAAATGACATGTGTTAATGCGGCCTGTGAAGGAAATGCAAGACAAGTTCCTACAAATGTTTGTGGGTTTCTGGGATGTTCCTGCAGTCAAAACAGACTGAAAACAGATGTTGCAGAGCCCACATTAATGGACAGATGCTACAGCATCTCTATAATATTACTATAATGACTCTATGATAATCAGTAGATGGTGTACTGTGACCTTACTGTGACCTATGTGTAATTCTGCCAGGATTTACTGTGTAGTATCCCTTTATAATCCCTATTTTCACAATGTAGGGAAGCGAAAACATGTAATTTCCAAGGTTTTATTCTTGTAGTTTGTAGCTGTAAAGATGAACAAGCATTATATGCTAAAGTTCTGCCGGATTTCAATTCATTTTTGCGGTTTTAAACACCATATTTGACCCAAAAATGCAGTTTACAGCAGCTGTACTGTGTAATATCCATCTTTTACTTGTGTTTTTATGGTGTAAGGAAGCAAAAAATGACAATTTCTAAGGTTTTAATCTTGTAGTTTGAAGCTATGTAGAGGAACAAGCATCAGATACTGAAGTTTTGTCTGAGTTCAATTCATTTTCATACATCTTTGTGGTTTTATGCACCATATTTGACGTCCAAAATTTAGTTTTCAGCAGCTGTACGGTGTAATATCTTATATATTACTTGTGTTTTCATGGTGTAAGGAAGCAAAAAAATTACAATTTCTAAGGTTTTCATTTTGTGGCTTGTAGCTGTAAAGATGAACAAGCTTTATATATTAACGTTTTGTCTGAGTTCAATTAATTTTCATACATTTTTGTGGTTTTATGCACCATATTTGACCCAAAAGTGCACTTTACAGCAGCTGTACTGTGTAATAATATCCCTCTTTTACTTGGGTTTTCACGGTGTAAGGAAGAAAAACATGTAAATTTATCAGATTTAATCTTGAACAAGCATCTTACTTTGTTTACTTTGACCGTTATGCACCAAAATACCAAGGAAAATTTCTTGCATGTGAAATCCTACTTGGCAATAAACCATCTGAGACACATGATGTGTTGAGGAAATGCAAGAAGAAGTTCTGACGAATGCTTGTGTGTTTCAAAAGAGGACTCATTAATGAAGAGATGCAGATAAGACTGCAGCCCTGTGTGTAACTACAGAGACACTGAAAACACCTACGCTGTTAAGTAACACAAACGCAACCACCCAGAGGTCTGAATCAGCCTTCTATCTCTTTCTCTTTCTGTGTCTCTCGCTCAGTGAATGAACGCAGGAATGCAGAAAATCGCAGGAATGTCGCCGGTGCAGCGCTGGTCTAAAATAGAGCAGCACACGCTAACAGGCTGCTACACACTGACTGGAGGCTGCAGATGTACAGGACAGTGTGTGTGTGTGTGTGTGTGTGTGTGTGTGTGTGTGTGTGTGTGTGTGTGTGTGTGTGTGTGTGTGTGTCCTTCATCCTCTCGGCATCATAATCTGTGTCATGTTTCAAAATAAAACGCAAGAAGAATTCTAAATATTTCAGTCACGGAGGACAGAATTGAACCCCCAACCTCTGAGCTTCAACATCAGCAACATACGGCTGTGATTTCAGCTCCTATAAGTGCGACCTAAACTCATAATCTGCTTCTCATTTTCTGACTCTTTTTTTCTTCCCAACGTCGCTGGCTTTTTAATAACAGATGTCGCGTCTGTGTGGATTTCATTAAAAGCCTAAAAAAGAAAAACTTCAACTTGAGGATGAAAAACAACAAAAAATGTGTTTAGTGTTAAAAGCAGATGAATTCAGCTCTGATGTGAGACATCTGTCTTTTTAAAAATCTCTGTAATATTCCTATAATAATAAACTTTGATACTTATTTATTTGTATTTCTGTTGTCATCACTATAGTGTGTCTTTGATATGTAAAGTGTACTAATATTACCTGTAATTTTGGAGCTATAGCATCCCTATACATTACTATAATGAGTCTATGATAATGAGTAGAGGCTTTACTGTGACATCACTGTGACCTATGTATCAGGATTCACTGTGTAATATCCTTTTATAATGTGTGTTTTCACGGTGTAAGGAAGTGAAAAATGCTTGTTTCTAAGGTTTTAGTCTTGTGGTTTGTAGCTGTGAAGATAAACAAGCATTAGATACTTAAGCTGTGTCTGATTTTTTCATACATTTTTGTGGTTTTATACACCATAATTGACCCAAAAATGCACTTTACAGCAGCTGTACTGTGTAATATCCCTCTTTTACTTGGGTTTTCATGGTGTAAGGAAACAAAAAATGTAGGTTGTATTCTTGTAGTTTGAAGCTCTGTAGATGAACAAGCATCTGATACTGAAGTTTCATCTGATTTTAATTCATTTTCATAGATTTTTGCTGTTTTACACACCATATTTGATCCAAAAACTCCCTTTACAGCAGCTGTACTTTGTAATATCCCTCTTTTACTTATATTTTCATGATGTAGAGAAGCACACAATGTCAATATCTATTGTTGTTTTAATCTTGTGGTTGATAGCTGTAAAGATGAACAATCATTTTTCATAGATTTTTACTGTTTTATACACAATATTTGACCCAAAAACTCCCTTTAAAGTGTAATATCCATCTTTTACTTGTGTTTTCATGATGTAAGGATGCAAAAAATGACAATTTCTAAGGTTTTAGTCTTGTGGTTTGCAGCTTTAAAGATGGATACTAAAGTGTTGGTTGATTTTGTAGATTTTGTTTGACCCAAAAATGCAGTCTACAGCAGCTGTACTGTGTGATATCCATCTTTTACTAGTGCTTTCATGATGTAAGGATGCAAAGAATGCCAATTTCTAAGGTTTTAGTCTTGTGGTTTGCAACTGTGAAGATAAACAAGCATCATATACTGAAGTTGTCTGAATTCAAATCATTTTCATAGATTTTTACTGTTTTATACACCATATTTGACCCCCATAACTCTATTTACAGCAGCTGTACAGTGTAATATCCCTCTTTTACTTGTGTTTTCATGATGTAAGGATGCAAAAAATGCCAATTTCTAAGGTTTTAGTCTTGTGGTTTGCGGCTTTAAAGATGAATATTAAAGTGTTGGTTGATTTTCATTCACTTTCATAGATTTTTGCTGTTTTATACACCATATTTGACCACAAAATGCAGCTTACATGAGCTGTAAAGTGTATTATCCCTCTTTTACTTGTGTTTTCATAGTGTAACAAAGCAAAAAATGCCAATTTCTAAGGTTTTAGTCTTGTGGTTTGCAGTTTTAAAGATGAATATTAAAGTGTTGCTTGATTTTCATTCATTTTCATAGATTTTGTTTGACCCCAAAATTGCAGTTAACAGCAGCTTTACAGTGTAATATCCCTCTTTTACTCGTGTTTCCATGATGTAAGGATGTTAGTCTTGTGGTTTGCAGCTTTAAAGATGAATATGTGATGGATACTAAAGTGTTGGTTGATTTTCATTCATTTTCATACATTTTGTTTGACCTAATAATGCAGTTTACAGCAGCTGTACTGTGTGATATCCATCTTTTAGGGAAGCAAAAGGTTTTAATAAGGATTACATACTCAAGTTGATTTTTACTCATCAATTCATTCATAGGTAATCCAGTTTTACAGCAGGATTCAAACCCTCAACGATGCCTTGCTCATTGTTTCTTGGTGTGATACACCACAGACACACAGACAGCTGGTGATCAATAATCAAATCAAGGAGAGAGAGAGAGAGAGAGAGAGAGAGAGAGAGAGAGAGAGGACATAGAATGAGTGTCTCTCTCTCTGCCGGTTCCGCAGTGGTCCACACACACACACACACGCACACACCGACACACGCACGCGCCACCGAGGCATTCCGCTGTCAGAGAGAAACGCCTCGTCATCCCGGTCCCGGTGCTGTACCCGGTGCTGCACGAGCCTGACAACCTTCAATTCCTGCACGACATCTTTCAACGATGACGTCAGTCGATCGATCAATAATCAATAATACTCACTTTGTAGAAGATGAGCTTCAAGGTGCCGTAGAAACCCATGGCTGCCCCCCCACCGGTAGGTACACAACCCTCCAACCGGTCAACGACAAAATAATATTCAGAGCCAGTAAATCCAACAGGAGAATATCCCACAATCAACAATCCATCAGAAGGAGGAATCGATCAGTGATCAGTGATCAGCTGGAGAGGAATCAGTCCGTGAGGAGCTCGTGCTGCTGCTGCTGCTACAGGATTCACTGAGAGGACTGACTCTCTCTCTCTCTCTCTCTCTCTCTGTAGCTCGACCTCCAAGGAAACACGCAGGGACATGCCTCAGAGAGAGAGAGAGAGAGAGAGAGAGAGAGAGAGAGAGAGGGGTGGAGCCCAGTGCAGTGTGTGTGTGTGTGTGTGTGTGTGTGTGTGTGTGTGTGTGTGTGTGTGTGCGTGTGTGTGTGTGTGTGTGGGGAGCAGTCCCAGAATTCTAGAATTCTGTAGGAAATGTATCTAATTTTCTGACAGAATTCTAGAATTATCAACTCAGTAGCCAACAACTGCTCACATAAAGTAGAAGAAGGTCTGTTGGCTTCTTCCAAATCGATACTTAAAGGTTCCATATTATAAAAAAGTGAGATTTTCATGTCTTTTATATTATAGAGCAGGTTTAAGTGCTATATAAATACTGTGAAAGTATCAAAGCGCTCAATATACGGAGAAATACACACAGCCTGCATTCAGAAATTGTGCGTTTGAAAGAAGCCGTTAGGATTTCTGTCCATTTGTGATGTCCCAAATATACAATATTTAGACCATTACAAGGTTTTAAATGTAAACATTCTAAATGTGTCCCAGTTTATTCCTGGTTGCAGTGGATGTGAATGACATCAGCTGACAGGAAGTACACATGCACCCAAGCTGTTGCCTAGCAACGCAATTCTGTTGCCATACCGTTGAAATAAACTAAAACGGAGCGTTTGAGACAGAGGGGTAGATACAGGAAAGTTCAAGCTGACAGTACGAGGAAAATAAAGTGTTTTTTTAACATTACAGCATGTAAACATGTTCTAGTAGAAACACAAAATACAAGTATTAACCTGAAAATGAGGATATTATGGGACCTTTAATCACCAATAAACAATATATACTGTGCAGTTGTGACATCACAAAGTTACAGAAGTCCTGACAGCTTGTTTCAAAGGCAGACCTTCTGAATATGGACTGTGTGTATTTCTCCGTGGATTGAGCGTTTTGATACTTTCACAGTATTTATATAGCCCTTAAACCTGCTTTATAATAAAATATCACTTTTTACAATATGGGACCTTTAAGTAAAATATCAGAGTACTTCTTCAACCTCTGGCTAACATGCTAACAAGCTCACCTAGCGTGTTAGCATGCTAACATTAGCTAATTAGCAGTAAACATAAAGAGCAGCTGGAGCTGATGAGGTTTGCAGGTATCTGGTCATAAATTAAAGCATGGAGACGTTCTGACCTGATGGTGGCGCGAGATAAGAAGTCAGAGGATCACTAAAGTTATTACAGTCCATCCTGAGGGGGACGTAAACACCTGGACGACATTTCAAAGCAATCCATCCAATAGTTAAGATATTTCAGTCAGGATGTCACATTGACCAGACGGACTAGGAGCGTTGTTGAAACGTGCCCAGCAGGAGGTTGTTGGAGGTCACCGCTTTCTCACAGCTGATTGACCTTAAAGGTCGTCACAGTGAAACTCCCACAGGCTCACGCACTCCCATTAGGCAGTGTTAGGAGAGGCTGGGAGGGGGGGGGGGGGGTGGGGGGGGGGGGGGGTAATTTAGGAGGTCAAACCTTCACCCAGAGCCTGGAGGGACAAAACACACCAACACCTCCCTCTACCTCTCACCTGTTCATCCTCCTCTTGTTTTCTCCTCTATCCTTCGCTACCTCCTTTTCTTTCTTTCCAAAGGCCTCAGGTGGTCGACACAAAACCCCTCGTTCTGTCCTCTTTCCTCCTCATATTATTTCACTTATAAATTCACTCCGACACATAAAATCGAAGGAGCCAGGAGGAAGGAAGCTGCAGTATAAACTCAAGTGTCCAGGAAAACAGGAACAGCTGTAGAGTCTAATGTAATCCAACGCAGCGGCCCTGCAGCGGGTCGTATGTATCTGTTGACACGGAGTCAGAGACGTGTTTGTGCGGTATTGTATTGTACTGACAGGTGTTTCTGATATTTTGTTCCTCCGACATATGTAAACGGTATATTAGAAACACCTTTCAGCACAATGCATTCCGATCCTAAAACGTCAGACGGGTTCACTCTGGATGAGAATCACCTGCAGACCTCAGGTGACACGTCTTCATTTCATTCCCATTTATAGGCTGTTATCTCCACATAGAAAACATAAACAGGAAGTTTGTAGTGAGACAAAACTCCCCCTTTTAAATGCCGTGCAGATCTTCACAGATTTGCTTGTTTTGGCTGCAAATAACAAGTATTTACTGCAGGTATACACACAGGTAAATGCAGGTAAAAACTTCCCCTGAGGCTCTATCACCCCCATCAATCTGCCTCATCAGGGCCTAGATGACCTTTGACCTCTGGACCTGTTAATCTGAAAGGCTGTATTCAAAACCGCCTACTACTGTTCATACTGCAGACTGCGTTCAAATTGTTTTCTTCAAATTTCTCTGTTGGGAAGCACTTCACTACCTCCATTCCTTTACTTTCCTTTATTTTATTATTTCAGTCAGTAGTTTATGGAGTCATAGGAGTGCCATGAAAAAAGAATACACCTTCTAGACACGACCCCCCCCTTTACCTCCCTTCATTCTCTTCCTCTCTGTTTCTAATTTCCTCCGTCTCTCCGTCCTTCTTTCCTTTCTTTTACGTCTGTTACTAATTGCTTCCTCTGTCTCTCTCCTCCTTAATCCCTCTCACCCTCCACATCATCATAAATCTGAATTCTCCATCTTTCTGCTTCCAATTTATATCTTTTCCATCTTTTATCAACCCTCTTCTCATCTGTTGTTATTTTCCTCACAATTCAGTTGAAACGCGCCGTATTAAGAAAACAGATCAATGTTGGATGTTAAAGAAACATTAAATTAAATCACATCACTCAAACAGGAGGAAATAGTGCAATAAAGTGCGAGGCGGCTGTTCTGCAGGTGCTCTATAACTACTGGCAGCCGCCATCAGAACTGGAAGAAGTACTCAGAGTACTTTTACTTAAGTAAAAGTACTCTGAGTACTTTTACTTAAGTAAAAGTAGCAATACCACAGTGTAGAAATACTCTGTTATAAGTAGAAGTCCTGCATTCAACTGAAGTAAAAGTAAGTTGTCGATGGCCAAAAACCAAGATGGCAACGGCTAAAAACCAACATGACGACGGCCAAAGACCAAGTTGGCGATGGCCAAAAACCAAGATGGCGAAGGCCAAATACCAACATGACGACGGCCAAAAACCAAGATGGTGACGGCCAAAAACCAAGATGGCGACGGCCAAAGACCAAGTTGGCGATGGCCAAATACCAACATGACGACGGCCAAAGACCAAGTTGGCGACGGCCAAAAACCAAGGTGGCAACGGCCAAATACCAACATGATGACGGCCAAATACCAACATGACGATGGCCAAATACCAACATGACGACGGCCAAATACCAACATGACGACGGACAAAGACCAAGTTGGCGATGGCCAAAAACCAAGATGGCGACGGCCAAAAACCAAGATGGTGACGGCCAAAAACCAAGATGGCGACGGCCAAAGACCGAGTTGGCGATGGCCAAATACCAACATGACGACGGCCAAAGACCAACATGACGATGGCCAAAGACCAAGTTGGCGACGGCCAAAAACCAAGGTGGCAACGGCCAAATACCAACATGACGACGGCCAAAGACCAAGTTGGCGATGGCCAAAAACCAAGATGGCGATGGCCAAAAACCAAGATGGTGACGGCCAAAAACCAAGGTGGCGACGGCCAAATACCAACATGACGACGGCCAAATACCAACATGACGATGGCCAAATACCAACATGACGACGGCCAAAGACCAAGTTGGCGACGGCCAAAAACCAAACTCGAGGCTTCAAAACCATAGTCCACCAATATATTTCTCATAATTGTAGGTACGTTATATTCAAGAAAACACGTCAGTAATAATGTTTTGTAGTTGTATTTATAAAATAAGAAAAAGCATCTGTTTCATGTGTTTTTCTCGGCTGCTCTTTTGTCTTTTAAAACTCTCTTCTTCTTCTGTGGTATGCAGCAGCCCCACTGAGTCTCCCCCTCTGACGGCCTTGTTAAACCTGAAACTGGAGTGTGTGTTCTGCATTAAAACAGCTGACTCGTTCCCACACTTGAGGACCGTGTGTGTGTGTGTGTGTGTGTGTGTGTGTGTGAGTCTTATCAGAGGGTGAATAACGTCTTAAAGTGTGTGTCCGTATGTGTGTGTTTTACGCTTGAAGCTAACTACTGTCAGACTGGAAACAGAGGAAACCACTTCAAAGACGGAGGCAGATGTTGCCTCTGTTTGAAGTGTGTGTGCGTGCGTGTGTGTGTGTGTGTGTGTGTGTGTGTGTGTGTGTGTGTGTGTGTGTGTGTGTGTGTGTGTGTGTAGCATGGGCTAGCTGGATTAGCCTACGAGTGTGTGAAGAATCAATAAAGAGTAAGAGAGAGAGAGGATCAGAGGAATGTGTGAAGGATTGATTTTCATCAGATGATGTTTCATCTCTTTCTGTATATATACGGAGTAGAAACTGAGTAGAGTTCAGTTGAACTGGACACTTAAAGGTACAGTGTGTAGGATTTTGTGGCATCTAGTGGTGTGGTTGCAGATTGCAACCAACTGACTCCGCTCACTCCTCCTTTTCCAAGACCGTGGTAAGAGTTGTTCCGATACTGATACCAGTATCAGAAATGCGTCCGATACTGCCCAAAATTCTAGTTTGGGTATCGGCGAGTACGTCAGTCTATGCACCGATCCCATACCATAATTTATTAACCCAGAAAACTTGTTTAACCAGAAATCAATTCTTCATCGCCGCTCCAAACCAGAAGCCTTCACTGTGCTGTCGCCCTGGCTGTATCATGGCTGCCACTGGCTTCTACTGTTTTAGAGCAGCGAAGAAGAACAGGTAATTTGTCACGTGACGATAGCAAACAGTGCGGTGCTGGTGGAGAGTGTAACGGTAATCAGAGCGAGGAACATGACAGCTGACGTAGTGGAAAATCCAACAAGTAAAACGGCGATATGTGCAGTATGTAAGGCTTCCGTTTCGAGGGGTGGCTCTAGTGTTGCCGATTTCAACACCTGCAATCTTATTAAACATTTGAAAATGTATCCCGCGAAAGAGCGTGACGACTTCACCGAGGCAAAGGTGGGAAAAAGGAGAAAACCGCACTAGCAAACGTTGGAAAACGCATTCCAACGCCGACAGACATTCTACAAAGACAGCCCAAAAGAGACAAAGATATTATATTTATCATGCTGGTAACAAATCGGTACTCAGGTATCGGAATCGGTATCGGGAAGGAAAAAAATGGTATCGGAACATCTCTAATAACACTGTGTTAGGACCAACGGAAGTTTCTTGTTTTATGGAGTTTCTACTCTGATTTTTTTTTTAAGCACAAATTAAGAATGATCATAAAAATAAGTGTATGAAAACTCACTTCTTCTTACAATCGTCCCGACCTGGTACGTTTGCATAAAAGAGATTTATTCAAACATGAGACACAACGTGTAAGAGAGGCTTTTCTCTGTCCCTTCTTTCTTTCTTTCTTTCTTTCTTTCTTTCTTCCTCCCTTCCTCCCTTCCTTCCTTCCTCCTCTCTCCTTCCTTCTAACTCTGTTGAATCCTGATTCGTCCCCTGAGAACGATCTCAGCTTAGACACACCGCTACTCATTAAAATATACATGAGCACTAAGTCTCTTACATCCCCACAACACTCCCTGCATTCATTATTGATGAGCACACACTCACACACTCTGCAGCCGTCGTGTTTATTTGCTTTATAAAGCACCTGTTGTTTGCTGCATTGCACCTCTGTAACGTGTCCCACTGGAAACAGCAGCTCCTGTGTTTGGATCCCATCGGCTCGTTGGCTCGATGAGGACAGAGTCTGAGGACTCGCTGTCTCAGCTTTAAAGTCTTCACGGGTCCACTTGGTTCTTAGAGAGCGAGACTGTACCGGTACCTGAGGTATACTCAAGTCTTAGACAATGTTTCACTGTTAAATATGCAAAACTTTAGTGTATAATCACCTGAAACTAAGAATCACTTTAACAGCTCGATGAAGCCGGTAATGTTATGTATCTATTGTATGTAAAAATCCTGGATGTGAGGATAAACTCAGGATGAAAGAACAACAGAGCGGGGGAGCGCGAGAACGTCTGAAGTCTGACGGTTTTACTGGCATTCTTCAAGTGTCGCCTTACACACCGTAAAACACTGAGAGGACGGGATACAATGAGGAACAGGTGCTCTACTGTCCTGAATCCACACACACACTAGTTTACAGTAAAAGTGTATTAAAGACAGAGGAAACAAGTATGTTTTATCTGAATAACCTCTGAAATTTTAGATTTTTGTCAGATTCAAATAAGTCTGGTGTGTCATAAGTCAGATGCTCATTGATGGGGACATAACCAAGATTTTAGAAGTATTAATTATGAGTCAAAGTTCCCCCAAAACACCACAAAGAAAGCCTCTAAAATCTTTGAATAACTTTTCACATTTTACTTTTTGAGTTAGCGATTCTGATCTCGTTTTTAAATGTTTTTTTCTGACATTATTAGTACGAGATTACATCAATCTCTCCAGGAAACCTCCAGGGAAATATTAGGAAATTATAGTCCATGTACTAAAAAAGTGTTACCGTTTTATCTCCCAACATGACGGCTGTCTCAAAGCCTTCCCTTTACCATCCTCTCCGAACAACACTGACAGGAAAGCAGTTAGCGGTTAAACGTTAAATCTGATGATTTTTACCAGAGGTTTGGTGTAGAACAATATCCTGTGGCTGGTGGGCACCGAGGTGTTTAATTAAGTTATTCTTCAAAAGGCAGACTTTAAGATGTGTGCTCTAGAACAGAGGTTCTCAACCCGAGGTCCGGGGACCCCCCCAGGGGTCCTTGAGGGAGTTCCAGGGTGAATAGTTTATTTAATTCACTATAGAAGTGAGCCCAATGTAAGAGGTTTGGCATCAGGCTCACTCACATGTAAATGCATCGAAGCAGATTCAAGAAAAAGTGAAGGCTGAATTATTTTTTGGTATTTAAATAGTGGATGTGAAAGAATAACATTCATTTTCAGGCCACAAAAGAGACTTCACTGTAACTGGAAGGTCGCAGGTTCAAACCTCCGTCCTGCTGACGAACACAAGACTCCAGGAATGCTGCCGCAGCTCCAGGAATGTGTGTATGTGTGTGTGTGTGTGTGTGTGTGTGTGTGTGTGTGTGTGTGTGTGTGGTGCGCTGACTCGGCGGGATCGGCGTGGAGGACCTGACTGTCTGGAAAGCTGCCCGGAGCTGGAATGTGACCTCGTGTACACACACACACACACACTCAGTATGAGGGTGTGTTAAAGGTGTGTATCAGGGATCAGTCAAGGTTGGATCCATAGTGGTTGTTTCACTGGTTACACGTAGGCAGGAAATCAATCAGCTGTAACAACCTGATGGTGTTTCCTCACATCAATCAGAGTTGTAGAACATAACTAGATTTAATGTATGCCTTTGCCAACCACCCAAGTTGTAGTTTACATTCATTTTCTCGATAAGTCAATTCAAAACGACTCATTTAGTCTAAAAAAGTGTCAGAAAATAGTGAAAAAAAGACGATCAAAACCTCCAGTGTGACGTCTGATGTTTTGTTGTCATAAAAGAAAAAGTTTTAGACCACAGAATGGAGCTGGAGGAAAAGTGAAACGATCACTGAAGACATTACTACGGCCAAGATGGTGAGGCCAAAGACCACCTCTTATATCCACTTATTATGTACAGAACCAGTACGACACTCAAAGCATGATGGGATACTTGAAGGTTCCTCTGGAAACCAAGAATGTTTGAACCAAATTTCATGGCAGTCCATCCAAATGATTCTGTTTGGTTACTGCGTCCATTAACAGTTCCTCAGTTGACTCTGAGCTCATGAACGAGGCGTTTATCCATGAATGAATGAATGACACGGAAATTAGCAGATAATCTCAGTAAATGTTTCTTTTGTAATGGCTGTGAATGGAAAATAGTCTTTCTGGGCCAAAGCGTGTTAAAGGACCAGACGTTAAACACGAGCTCCTCTGACAGGAAACGAAGCGTGAACACCTTCAGGTTCATCCGTCCTCCTGACTCACAGGAATAAAACGCTTCTTTCAGGACGCTGAATGAGGTGAGGTGAAATTAAATGTGTGTGTCGACATACCGGACATACCAGAGCAGCTCTAATGTGCTTCTATTCACACCAGTCATCTGAGGCCAGAGAGAGTGTGTGTATAATCTCCTATATGTGTAGTAATCTAGGGAAAAATGCTCTTAGATTACAGAGCATGTCGCACCAGATTAGTGCCCTAGTTTTTCCAATCTGTCTGACACTGACACACACGCACACGCACATGCACGCACACACACGTACACACACATCCATTACCAAATCTGATCTGCAATAATCAGCTTTGAGTTTAATAACAGCGCTGCCTCTAGTGGTCACAGAGAGAACTACAGAAGGGTCACTGAACTCTCAGGAGGTGGCGCTAATCACCAGATTTAATAAGCCTCTATAAATCGTTATAAACGTTTATATTTTTAGTACTTGCAAAATTAGAATGGTGTCGTAACAACGCTTCCTTCTTTTATATATTCCTGGACATTAACTAACCATCGATCCCATCATGCTTTGCAGACCGGACAACGCCGTGGTAGCGACCTGTCAATCACCAGGTAGACCCGCGCTAAAGCATCCCCTGCTTTATGGTCTATGTGACTCTAAATGGGACCATAATGTACTAAATGAACATCATGCTGTATTGAAGAAGACTTGAAACTAGCGATTGAGACCATAAACTCATGTTTACAATGTTTACTGAGGTAATAAATCAAGAGAGAAGTAGACTCATTTTCTCATAGACTTCTATACATTCAGACTTCTTTTAGCAACCAGAGGAGTCGCCCCCTGCTGGCTGGTAGAGAGAATGCAAGTTTAAGACACTTCAGCATTGACACTACTGATACTGATATATGTGTGTGTATATGTGTGTGTGTCTAAAGCCAACAGTTCCCATGGGGAAGGAGACTTCATATCCCATGATCCCGATGGAGGAATCTAAGGAATGTTCACGGCTGCACATTCCTGCACACACACCTACTGTCTGTCTCTCTATTTATAGATCTTAATAATCATGATATAGTATAGTAATATTATACTTTATAGCTTTCTTTATAGATACCTGACACCAGGTACTTTTACTTTACTTGAGTATTTACATTTTATGCTACTTTATACTTTTACTCCACTACATTTCAGAGATAAATATTGTACTTTTTACTCCATTATTACATATATTTAAGAGCTTTAGCTACTTTACAGATTCTGATTATTAAAACTAAATATAATCAGCTATTAAATTATGATGTTTTATTATTGATTAATAATGATGTACTTTTGATACTTACATTTTGATTAAAATACTTATGTATAATGCATGACTTTTACTTGTAACAGTATTTCTAGACTGTAGTACTGCTAGTTTTACTTAAGTAAAAGATCGGAGTACTTCTTCCACCACTGCCTGCCTGATACTTTCTAATGTTGTATTTGCCGCTTTACTATAAAGAGTACTGCAACTTTTAATATCTTTGATTGATCCTCATATGTCACTTTTAGGAGAATATTAACTGCAAATAAAAATAGATTCGATATGTTTTTTATCTCCAGAAAACGCAGTTTGCAGTAGTTTGTTAGCCGTACGTAGTGTCTGAAACTAACCGTATAATTAATGCTGTTTTATTAACAGAGACTTTAATTACTTGATTATAAATAAAATTATATATTTTTTTAATTCATAAACTTAATATGTATTTAAGTGTTTATTGTGTTGAATTAACTTGCACATGCTTTAATTAAAAAATATAAAATAATTCAACAAAATACTAATATAATTGGCTTATTATTAGGGAAAATGAATATTCAGTATATTTGAATTGTTAAGAGTAAAAGGATGACACACTCACACTCTCTCTCACACACTCGACCTCACACACACACACAAACACACACAGCAGCTGGTGTTCAGCTTGTTTATAAAGACGACAAAACAGGAGACACAATGGCACCTGAATGCAACACAAACACATACAGACGCTGACGTCGTCGGCTGGTACCTGAATGCCACACAGACACAGATCCATCAGAGCCAGGTGGTGCTGTGTTGTTCTTTCATGTGTGTTATCTTTCACAGTGAGGAGATAACGTGTCCAACGTCGCCACCTGCTGGCTCAAATACCATCCAGTCGTATGCTCACTACTTCACAAAACACATCTTCACCAAAACCTGACTGTTTAAAACACGTCCTCATAAACCGTCTCATGTCTGAAGGTGCAGCTGCTCACCTGTGTGAGTCTGAAGTGTATTAAATAGTCCGGCATGCTGTTGTTAAACCTCCATTTACCTCATTTCATCAAGACGTTTCTCTGTTCTCTGATTCTCTGTCGTTCACCGTGGAGCACGAGAGGAAAGCTTTCTTCAAGAATTCAAGGTAATTTACTCCAGTTTATATTATTACAGACATTTACTGGGGATTGTTTTTTTAAATTTCGTTTGAATCCTCCCTCACCCCCTTTTTTAAAATGTATTTTCCTTATTTATCTAATTTTATTTATATATATTTATTATGTAATGTACGATGTTGTATTATGTGCTTTTATGTATGATATATTTTGTATTTATTTATTTATTTTTTCTTAAAAGCCTACAGTTTGCCTACAACTGCAAACTAGTTACGGCTAGAAGTCCTACATACGTTGCATCAGTTGCACTTTGTTGTACTACAACATTTAGTTTGGAAAAATATGATTTTGCATAATTTTGGTGAATTTTTAATGGGAAAAATATTCAATAACTTTAGTATTATACAGTGTAGTACCAACAAAATCACTTCACACATCAATGGTCTCTTCCTGATTACACTTATTAAACTAATTAAGACATTTAGTGACACTACACTTTATAAAAGTGAAGTTATTGAATATTTATCCCATTAAAAAAATCACCAAAATTATGCAAAAGCATATTTTTCCAAACTAAGTGTTGTAGTAGAACTATGAGGAGATCACTGATGTGTGAAGTGATTTTGGTACTACACTGTTTAATACTGAAATATTTTTCTCTTTTCGGCGTTGCACTTTGTAGACAGTCCCTGACAGCTCGTCTCACCGCCGGCTGCACATAGAGACTGATGTAATGTGTCCAGCTCGGAGGACTTTAGGCTCGTTGTGATTAAAATGAGGTTGTAGCTCGTTGTCTACCTCACTACGGTTAGAAAGAGCCCTCGTTGGTGTTTTAACAATTTTTCTGTTATGAGTTATTGATCAAGGAAGTTTGAATCTGTCAATATATTGGAGCATCTCTAAAATAAATCAGTTTAATCTCTGTGTGTTCGGTTCAGAGGGTGTGATGTCGCCTCTCGTCCTCCAGGTGGAGACAAACACTTTACAATCACAAATAACTTTCTCAGTATTTAGAGTTATGAACCAGCGACCTTCTGACCTTTAGGTTCTCCTCCTCCTACCTCTGCAGCCCGCCTTCATACAAATACCCATAATGCACCTGCTTCCACGCACCTCGTTCACAATGAAAGTAGTTTAATCTACAGAATCATCTTCTATGAGATCGTCATCATTAAATCAGCGAGTCAACGGTCCTACCTGGTTCTGCAGGTGAAGCGATGATGGTGACGTCACCTCTGCGTTCTCCTCCTCTTCCTCCTCTCTTTCATCACTGTTTGCCTCCTCCTCATCCTCTTTCTTCTCCTCTACCACCACTCCTTCAGTCTCTCCTTCCTCCTCTCTTTCATCACTGTTTGCCTCCTCCTCCTCCTCTTTCTTCTCCTCCTCGACTCTTTCAGTCTCTCCTTCCTCCTCTCGTTCATCACTGTTTGCCTCCTCCTCATCCTCTTTCTTCTCCTCCTCCACCACTCCTTCAGTCTCTCCGTCCTCCGTCCGTGTGATCTGATTGGTCGTTTCCAGGTGGGCGGTGCCGAACGGCTCGGACGGACAGGACTCGTCCTCGATGGTGACTATGGCGACTCTGACCTCGTCTTCCTCTCCATTCTCCTCCTCACCTCCTCCTCCTCCTCTTACTCGGCACAGAGAGGAGGAGAGGAAAGGGAGGGAGATGAAGGAGGAGGAGGTGGAGATCGGAGTGTGTCCACCAATCGCTTTGTTTTTGGCGTCTGCCTTCATCATCTCCTCTTCCTCCTCCTCCTCTTCTTCTTCTTCTCTCCTACTGGATGGAGTTTGTAGTGTTCTCTCCTCCTCTTCCTCCTCTTCTCTCCTTTCTTGACGCTCTTCGTCCATCTTTCCTTCGTCACACAGCAGCAGCACGAAGAAGCATCTTTAAAAAAACACAAAGTTATGATAATTATAATAATAAAACTTTTATGTTTACAATACTAATGGATATTGTTAACAAAAATAGGTAAAAACAGACCCATCAGTCGCTAAACGTGTACAAAACTGCACTTTTTTTTTAATCAAAACTAATCTTACATCACATTTTAAAGCCTCACTAATTAATATTATCATATAAAAACAAATCAAATCGCTCTATAAAAGCCATTTCAGTAAAAAAAAAGCATAGTGGAGCATTTATCAGCTAAAGAGACAGATATTTGGTGGTGGAGACCAAAAACAGAGCTAAAAGAGTGGACTTACATGAATCTAGTGGACACAAACACAAAGACTCCTGATGAATCATCATGTTGATCTGAGCTAATACCACACTGTGAAAATAACACTACAAGTAAAAGTACTGCATTCAAAGCCTTACTTAAGTATGCATCAGCTAAATGCACTTAAATTATTTAAAGTAAAAGTATTGATGTGTCAGTAAAATGTTCCCTGTCAGCGTTTTATATCTGATGTTTCTGGATTAATATTACTGCTGCATTTTAATCTGTAAAGTAACTAAAGCTGTCAGACAAATGTAGTGGAGTAAAAAGTCCAATATTTACCTAGAATATTTAGAATATATATATATATATATATATATATATATATTACTATAATATATATATATATATATAGAATATATATAGAGAATATAGAATATATAATATTTAATATATATAGAGAATATAGAATATATAATATTTAATATATAGAATATATATAGAATATTTAATATATATATAATATTTAATATATATGTATGTATATATCATATTAATATATATATTATATAAAGAATATAATCATATCATATAATATATGATATGATATATTATATATAATATAATATAATTTATAATATATAATATTTAGAATATATATATATATTATTATATTATATATAATATAATATTACATATAATATATAAAATTTAGAATATATATATATATATATATATATAATATTAGAATATTTACCTGGAAATGGAAATACTGAAGTAAAACACCTTGAATTTGTATTTAAATCACTCACTGAAAGGTTTGTTCATAAAGGCAAGGCAAGTTTATTTTTTATATTATATTAAATATAATATATAAATAATATATAATATATATATATATATATAAAGAACCAGCCTCCTGTAGCATCACTATGGGAGGTCATGTAGTGATGCTTCTGTTATAGTGTACTGATAGTATTTCATGTTTAATGTTCTGTAGTATCAGTGATGTATTTCACAACATCTCAGTGTTATTTATTAGATATGTGTCTGTATTCAGCAGTTATCAGTAAAACGTTTATATAATACCTTAAACAGAGTTTAATATTCTGACTTAAAGTAGTGAAATAAACCAGACTTACCTTTAAAACAGTGTTTAGGTCCTGCAGCAGCTGAGAGACTTTAAACTTTAAACACCTTCTTCTTCTTCTTTTATCTCTTTCTTTAATGTATGTTTTCGGTGTAGCTTCTATATTTTAGCTGATAATCCAACAAAGCTTCTTTAAGTTAAACTTCACGTCTCCAGATTTGTGTTTTTAAACTTTTATTCCATCACAAACCTGAAAGATGAAACTTTTCTCTCCTCTTCTCTGTTTGCACATGGAGCTTTGTTTGGCGCGCTTTGGTGACGTCACACACCTCGGTTACGCCCCCTTTGTGATTTTTAAACACAAAAAAATATATTTATTTTTTAAAAATATATTTTTATTTTTTAAAATATATATTTATTTTTTAAAAAATATGTTTATTTTTAAAAAATATATTTATTTTTTTGTGCAGAACTTTTAATAACGGCATGAAAGGATATTAAATAATGAATATTATATTATATTATTATTATTATGACCTCATACAAAAAATCCTTTTATATTATATTATTATTATTTTATATAATATATTAATTGTATATTATATAAATTACATTTATATATTATATATATATAATATAAAATACATTTATATTATATATATATATAGCCATAAAAATAAACACAAATATATATATATTATATATATATATAATATAAAACACATTTATATATATATATATATATATCTATGAGAAAAAAAATTAAAGTGCTACTGCAGACTACGTATAAGCATTATGTTTAAAAAGTAAATGTAAACACAAATTTTATTATTATTATGACATCATACAAAAAATATGGTATATTATATACAATTTATTTGAATATATATATTCAAATAAATTGTATATAATATAAAAATGTTTTATATTATATTATATATGTAATATAACATTTTTATATTATATTATATATATAATATAAAATATTCTTTATATATATATATAATATAAAATATTTTTTATATTATATTATATATATAATATAAAATACATTATACATATATGTATATATATATATTATACATATATATATATATATATATATATATGAGAAAAAAATGAAAGTACTACTGCAGACTAAGTATAAGCACTACACAGCTGTATTATTTTTAAAAACAAGAGTAAAAAAAAAATGAAACATGCAGCAGAAGAAGAAATAAAAGAGAAAATGCGCTCTGGTGAACAGAAACAAAGTGTGTTGGAGGAATACTATTTTATTAATTAGTAGATAGATTATGCACATATTTATATATCAAATATTAACTCCATACATACATAAATAGAGATACATATACATACAAATATCCTCATATGAACAAACTTGGCACTTCAGACTTTCCCCCGACTTGAATCAGAGACACGTTAAATATCTCCTCGTCTAAACGAATCACTTCTTTATTTAAACCTCATGATCTAATTATTACTTAAATACAATCATTTCTATTTTAATCAGGCCAGATGTACAGAGAGATTCTTCAGGTTGGTTAGTGAAGTTAAAGGTGCAGAATTTAAGACATAAAATAAAGTGTTTTGTTTTTAATCAGGAGGAGACACTCAGCTGGGATTCAGTCACGTCAATCACCAGAAACACTGCAGAAATGACACCTTTTAACACAGATTCATGGATGCAGACTTTTATTTCCTTCCTTCATCTTCACTAATGTGGCTGCTTATTTTTCATGTTTTATTTCTGAGCAAAATTATTGTCATGAAAAAGGACAATTTATTCAGCATTAACCCTTTGAGAGCCACAATAGAGCCGTTTTAGTCGTCTTTTAGGGGGGTACAGGAGGTCTTTAGGGGGAGATAGCAGGTCAACAGTAGATATCACAGAGAAGTGGTGTACATCATCTGAAAGCTGAGAACCTGGAGATTAATTTGAGATGCAGGTTTTGAACATGGAAGTATATGATGGTCATTCCCATGCTCTATTAGTTGTTGCAGCAATTTTTGCGTTGATACCATTTGTTCCACAGATTTGGTGCTAAATTTAACCATTTTTTACCACTCAAAAAGTGATAAAAATGATTAATTATCCCTCTAGAATACCACATTGAGACACCAAGACCTTGAGGAACAGCATAGAAAAACCCATGCTGTGATTTGGGATCAAAAACGTTTTGACATTTTGGAGATTTCTGCAAGAATTGGCATTTTTCTGGCGAAGTATGGCGAGCACTTGTGTTGCGTAAACTGCTCTGAAACCCCCTTATTGATCAACATAGCTAGGAAAGCCATCCATCCTCTGAATGCTCTAGGTCTCTAGTTTGTGGCTGCAAAGTTTCATGAGGCTGTGATTATCCTAGAGGTCACCACAGGTCATTTAATACAGTGAGGTCAAAAAGGGGAGACCTCATTTTCATTCAAATATCTTGAGATCAGAGGTCAAGGGACTCCTGTGAAAATGGCCATGCAAGTTTTTCCTCGCCACAATACTATGACGTGGTTGGTACCAATGTATTTGTTAGGTTTTCTAGTTTCATATGATATCTGTATCTTCACTCTAGTTTTACAACTGAACCTGCTACGGCCTCTGAAAGACAGTAAAGTCGGCGGGTCTCGGGGGGTTAATGGGAGTCAATGCATTACTCCTGACGATAGGAGGCTTGGTGACCTTTACGTTAATGCAAAGCGGTTAGGAAAAGGAGATTATGTGTAAATAGTAATGTAGCTAACATCTTAATTTCATAGGAATCAGAAGCTTTCCTTTACTGGTGTTGAAGTGTCGCAGTTCTCGGTGAAGTTAAACAAATTTAGCCACGAGTTCGGACGCTTTTCGTGCTTCATATCGGAATTGAACCTTCTTTCCTTTCCTTGCTTCCTACATAACTAGGAGTCTGTACTTCATATTGGAATGTATCCTCTGACTCCAGTAAAGAGGGACGGAGTAGGAGACGCTGCTCCTCCTGTTATCTCCATCCCGGCCTGCTGGACTTGCCCGAGTCTTTGGAGTGAGTTGACTTGTCGGAGAAGGTGCCGCTGTCGCTCCGCCGGTGGCCTTTAAGGGGAACCAGCGGGTCGTGGAGCGGCGAGCGAGGAGGCGCCTTGATGGTCTGAGACCTCCTGAGCGGGGAGGAGGAGGACGGTGTGGAGGTGGCGGTGGATCTCAGCGAACCTGTCCGGGTTAAAGGCGAGGATGGGGCGACGGAAGAAGAGGAAGAGGAAGTCTTGGAGGAGGATTTAAGGGCGTCGGCGTGGGGTGACGGAGCAGGAGGAGCGAGGGTGGTGTTGGTTCGTCTGAAAGAAGACGAGGCGGTGCTTCGGGCGAAACTTGGAAATGATGACGATGAAGCGGGTTTGTGTAAAGGAGTAACAGGAGCACTGACGCTGCCTCCTCCTCCACCTCCTCCAGCTCCCGCTCCTGCTTGAGCGAGCGCCCGCAGCGTGGAGCGGCACATCCTCTCCTCCGGCGGCGGTTTGGGTTTTGCTACGGGCTTCCGGATCGACGGCTTCCTTTCCTGCTTCTTCTCCTTCTGGTCTTTCGAATCCTTCGGGTCCGGCATCTTGGGGAGGCTGGAGCGGCGGGACGACGGAGCGGTCGACGGCCTCTCTCCTCGCCTGATGAGGTTGGCGGCAGGAGGACCGGTGGGTGCTGCGGCGGGAGGCTTCTCGGGACGCTTGCTGGTCCTGGAGATGGGCACGACCCGCCTCATGCTCTGGTTCTCAGAGTCCGTGAGGGTGCGGACAGGCTTGTTTTTGTTGGCGGCGGCGAGTATCATCGAAGCGGATCGAGTTCTAGAGGTAGGGAGGTTCTTGGTGGACGATTTGGACGAATCTGCCGTTCCATTCGTGGAAGAAGCTGCTTCTGCGTTCTGATTGGTTGTCCGACTGGAAGTAGTTCTGCTCCTGTCGACTGACTTTCGCTTCTCTTTGGTGGAGCCATCTGCTGGGCGCCACCTGGGCGAAGAGGCGGGACGCGACGGGTCGTCACCGCGGGAGACAGGCACCGGTTGGCTGCTGATGGGTTTAGGCACTGGCTTCTGATTGGCCGGCTGAGGTTCTGAAGGCGTGCGATTGGCTGTGGAAGAGGAAGCTTGCTGGCTTCCTCCCTGATTGTCGCTCCTACGCTGATGCTGCTCAGTTTGCGCGTTGTCGGCGTGCGTGAGCTCGTCGGCTGCCTCGCACACGCCCGTCACACACCACACGACCACCTTATCCTCTTCCTGCGAGGAAGTCTCAATCTGTGAGTTCGTTCGCTCATCGTCCTGGTGTTTGTGGCGACCGGCGTGAGGCGCTTTGTTGGTCAGGGCGGCGACCTTGTCGAACACTTTCAGCTCAGGCACCAACGTGCGTTTCTCTAAAACTACAGACATGTTTCCTGTCGAAGACGTGTTGCGTTCGGACGCCTCGTCGCTGCTGGCGGTCCGTCCACGAAAATCCGGATCAGCTTTGTTCGTTCTGGCGAGTTCCCCCCTCGAACCAGACTGACGCTCCGAAGGCGTTGCTGGACGATCTTTGTTGTTGCGGTCGGATTGCTGGTTCGAATCAGAGGTAGTTTGAACTTTATCCGTGGGACTGATGGCGTTTACTGGAGTCTGGGTAGCGTCGTCGCTGAGGTAAGTGGCGGTTGTATGGTTGGACGGAGGCGAGGAGGGCGTTTGCTGGTTTTGGGCGACTCTCGGACTTTGCGGTCGAGTCGTAGGGGAGAGTCTTGGAAAAGCTGTCCTTGCCGCTTTGTGGTCAGGGCTCGCCGTCGCCAGGAACGAGTTCAGTTCGCGGTCAGCGACGAAAACTGGCGAGGTGGACGGAGTTCTCCGGGAGCGCCGTGAGCTCCCCGAGCGGCCCAGAGAGTTGTGGCCGTTGTGCTGGATGAACTTCGGGGACAGGAGCTCCGCCAGCAGCCGGGTGTCGTCGTGTCTCGACATGTCCGTCACGCTGCCGCTGCGTAACCTGACCGCTCCATCGACCTGAAACAGGAACACATCCGTTACTCGTCAGGCTGTCAGTGTGTGTTTGTGTTTATGTGTGTGTGTGTGTCGTCCCACCTCCTCGGCGCCGGCCCACGAGTGCCTCTTTTGCTCCTCCAGCTCTTGTATCCGCCGGCGCCGGGCCGCCTCCTTCACCTCCCGCTCCTTGTTCTCCTTCAGAGAGACAACACAGAGTCTTTATGTCATTTCTTAACTACTATCTCTGATTGAACAGCAGGGGGCAGCAGAGGTCTGAAAACCGTTTTAAAATATGCAAATGACACATTTAATGTAGTTAAATACAAATTTATAGTATCAGTACTTTACTTGAGTATTTCCATCTCACAGCACTTTCTTCTTCTAACTCACTACATCTATCTGACAGCTTTAGTTACTTTACCGTTGAAGTTTTTACACACAAAAACATATGGAGAGTGGAAAATATGATGTTTACAACCCAACAGTTTATACAAGTATAACTGAAATGATTATTGTCATTTTTCATTTCAATATTACTTATACTTACTTATATTTTTCACATATTTTACTAATAATTTCATGACATTTTTGGGACATTTTTTACAATTCTTTTTTCACATGTATTACTAATAATTTTCAGACTTTTTTTGGATATTTCTTGGACAATTATTTCAAATACTTTACAAATAATTTTTGAACATTTTTAAAAATATTTTTCAGACATCTCATTTTTTTTAAAATTTTGTTTCACATATTTTACTAATAATTTTAGGACATTTTTTGGGATATTTCTCAAACATTTTAACATTTTTTTCCACATACCTTACTAATTAATTTTGGAATTTTTTTTATTTTTCATGAAATTTTTTTCACATATGCTGCTAATAATTTTCAGACATTTTTGGGACATTTTTTACAATTCTTTTTTCACATATATTACTAATTATTTTTGAACATTTTTTGAATATTTTTCTGAATTTTTTTTTTTTTTTTTAACATTTTTTCACATACTGTATGCTGCTAATAATTTTCAGACATTTTCTTTTTTAAATTATTATTATTATTTTTTTTTTTTACAATTTTTACCACATATTTTACTAATAATTTTCAGACATTTTTTTTTTTTTAAACAAATTTTTCACATATTTTTCTAATAATTTTTGGACGTTTTGAGTTTGACTTTTACACAGTGTGGTATTAGTACTTTAATTATCTGAATACTTCCTCCACCGCTGTCATATTGATGTAGATGTTGTTGTTTAGTTGTGCGTACCTTGACAGCAGCAGTGAACTTGGAGCAGAAGGTATTGAAGATGCTGAAGCAGTCGTCCAGTCGGAACGTCTCTCGGTCTTCACAGAAGAAGTCGATCAGCTCGCTGCCTTCCTTCTTCAGCTGCTGCCGACTGTCTCGCAGCGAGAGCAGAGACGAGGTGGCCGACTGAGACACAAACAATAGTACAACAGTATTATGGATTGTACCTAATATTTTTATATGACCACTTTAAGTTGTACTACCTGACTGCAGTATCTGTGTGTTACCTGCAGGAAGCTGTCCAGCTGCTGCAGCAGCTCCGTGTCTCTCTGGACGTTCTCCTCTACTGAGCGCGTACGAGTCGTCTGCCACTGCAGTTCAGCGTCCAGCGTTTCCAAGGAGATCCTATAAAAACAACAATATCATATATGTGTATTATTACCAACAGCCTCTACTCTACTAACGTTTAAACTTGATTTGAAATGTGATGAAGATGTCTGACCTGGCTGAAGGCTGGACGTGATTCAGCTTCAGGGGAAACTCCAACAGCTTTGTGTCTTTTTTCTGAGCTTCCTGAAGGAGAGAGTACAACATCACATTACTTCTGGTTCTACTGGAGGATCCTCATTGACATACTGCATTCCCTGAACTTAAACTATACTTTAACCAGGTTTTAACCCTTAAACCGCTCTCAACATGTCCTCTCTATTAGAGATCTAATCTTTAATATGTCCTCACAAAGGTAGAAGCACAGGAGCGCACACGCACACGCACACACAAACACACACACACACACACACACACACACACACACACACACACACACACACACACACACACAGGTTACTGACCAGAGCGACGAAGTGCAGCAGGTTCATGCCCGGTTTGTTGGCCTTGGTGTCGGCCAGAGACAGAAGGGACGACAGCTTGAAACCAACAGCGTTTCCTGCATAACCTCCCTGCAACACACAACACACAACACCAAACACAACACACACAACAACACACAGTAATTACTGTAGACATGAACACAACCCTCTACATTTAAAGGCTTCAGAGTCTGTGCTTATAATCCGATGGTGGAAGTTACATTTATTCAGTTTCTAACTTTATTTAACAGCTAGTTAATAATTACATAATCTGACTTGAATCTGAAGTCAATCAAATGACCACAAAGAGACTCAAAACAACCAGAAAGGGATGCAAAATGACTACAATGAGACACAAAACAGCTAGAAAGGGATGTAATACAACTGCAAAAGGACCAAATAACCAGAAAGGGATGCAAAACAACTACAAAGAGACACAAAACAGCCAGAAAGGGATGCAAAACAACAATAAAGAAACACAACGTGACTACAAACGACACAAAACAACCACAAAGAGATGCAAATTAACCAAAAAGGATGCAAAACGACCACAGAGACACAAAACAGCTAGAAAGGGATGCAAAATGACTACAGATAAACAGAAAACAACCAGAAAGGGATGTAAAACAACTAAAAAGAAACACAAACGACACAAAACAACCACAGAGAGAAGCAAAACAAGCACAAAGAGATGCAAAATAACCAGAAAGGGATGCAAAATGACTACAGATAGACAGGAAACAACCAGAAAGGGATGCAAAATTACTACAAATAGACAAGAAACAACCACAAAACACACAATGGCTACAAACAGCTCTATATATGTATATATTTGTACCCTCCCCTCTCTCTGTTCTTGGTCTAATGATTAGTTTTATGCAGTGTGTTTCCACTCACAGCGTTGAGGATGTTCCCGGCCTGCAGCACCAGGTGGAGAACAGCATGGAGCTCCTCACAACACATTAACTCTGGAGGACAGAGACGTCTTTATTTGCATCGGTACACAAACGATACACAAACAAACATCTCCTACTTAAAATCACCGTCATGTGGAATATAAAGGATTAAAGAAGAGAAGAGAGGAAGGCAGCGAGGAAGAAGAGCAGAGGAACACATCTTCACAAACACATCTTCTAATCCGAAAATCCCCCCGAGGGCAGCGGAGTGTGAGCGTGTCATCGACGGTGTTAGTGTGAGGAGGGTTAGTTAACAATTCAGACAGTTATCACGTTATCACACACACACACACACACACACACACACACACACACTGCTATAAATAGTGGAGGTGTTAGTGGGTATTGTGTGTGAGACGGTTCGATTTGATGTGTTTTACTGCAGGTTTTATGATGCTGGAGTCTCACTTTACATGAAACATCAAATATGAAGACAAAACAAAAAACGACTCTGGATGTTTTTAACGAAAAGTCTGGTGTTAATCTTTATTTTTCTTATCCTTCTTTTTCATATTTTATGAGACAACTGAGGAAACCTCAAGACGAGCAACAGACGTGCGGTAGATGTCGTTACCGTCGAGACCATCAGGGTGATAAAACTACAGATAAACTGGAGGAGATGGTCCCTCCTGTTGGGGACTATTTTCAGCGGCGGATTAATCCACATGTGCTGCTCTAGTGAGCGTTAGTGTCATCAGGACGGATGAGTCATAATAAACTACAGTGTGTGTTTCACCCAGAGACACAGTGAAGCTCACTGATGTGCTTTTAGTTGTTAATTTTTTTTGTGGTTGTTTTGAGTCTCTTTGTAGTCGTGTTTTGTCTTGCGGTCATTTCGCATCTCTGTGGTTGTTTTGCGTCTCTTTGTGGTCGTTTTGCATCTCTGTAGTCGTTTTGTGTCTCTTTGTGGTTGTTTCGTGGTCGTTTTGCGTCTTTTGGCTGTTTTACATCTCTTTGTATGTTGCACAGAGGAAAGGAGATAAAGTATCAGGCTCTGACAGGACATGTTAGTAGACATATTCACTGTTGGTTTGGATCTGAATATGTTGACAAGAAGAGAAAACAGAATAAACCAGACTTATTCTTAGGTGTTGACAGCCGTTGACGGCTGTTGACGGCGTTACCTTTGGCAGCGGAGCGAAGGATCTGAATGTCTCGATGAATGACCTCACACGCTCCAGGAAACTCCTCTTTCAGCAGCATGGACTCAATCCGGACGGAGTAACTGAACAAAGAGAGAAATAAATCAGTAATCCAACATTTTATATGAGTGCAACGAGGAAGAGGAACAACAGGAGGCGGATAAATAAAAGCTCTTTTATTGCTGATTATTTTCTCTTCTCTCTTCCTTCTGTCTTCTCCGTTGGACGCTGCCGTTAGTCTCTAATGTTTCTCCAAACTGAGAGCGACCATCAGTCCTGCTGTTTCATGTCCCATCAGTCTTTAAACCATCTGCTGCTACCAGAAACTCTCAGAGCTTCAGGCTCCGTTTGTTCTGGAAGAAGAGCGTCTTCACTCTGTTTTTAAATCTTTATTCTGTATTTGGATCTCCGTTAACGTCTCACAGGGAGCCACAGAAAAACAGCAATATGTGTGAATGTGAATGATTTGAATGAAAAGTGACTGATTTCACAAATTAAAAGACAAACAATTAAGACTATATTAAAAATATAAAACCATTTGGGGGCATGTATTGTGTGCAACTATTACTAATCGCTTTTCATTCAAAACAGTAATAATTGTTGTGCATCTAAACTCGTGTCCAGCTGTTTTCTGGCTGAAACAGACCAGATGTTTTAACCTCACACAGCTGCAGTTTTTTCTCCCCTTACATCTTGTTTTGAGCAGGAAACTGGCCTATTGTTCCAAACTCTTACAATAACCACACGAGTACCAACATTCATGAGACAGACAGTATAAATCCGTATACATATACTCCTATATTAGCTCATTGCAGATATATTGTATCGCGTATACATTGGAGGATAACGAGATATTGAAAGTAAAGTCAAAGATAAAGGTTTGAAGTCTTCAGAAACAGCCCTAAAAAGTCTATTTTACACTGTAAAATGTTCCGTTCAATACATATCTTGGTAATAATTCTATAAAACACAAATTTAAATGCATTTTAAATTAAAAAATTATTATTGATGTATAGTGTTAATGTAAAAAAAAAGAAGAATATCGACTGATATATTGTCAGAATTTTAAAACTCTCAAATATATCGTTTGGACATAAATAAGAAAGTAAAATAATGTTAAACGCCCCCCCCACAGACATACCAAAATAAAGAAAGAAAGAAAGAAAATACAAATGCTGTAAAAAGTCCCCTAACACACCAATAAATAAATACAGAAATTAATTAATTAAAAAAATAAGTTATGTAAAAAGTCCCTGCACACACTGAAATAAATAAATTAAAGAAAATAACAATAATGAAAAAAAGTCCCCCCCGTACGCAAACAAATAAAATAAATAAATAAATAAACAGAAAAATAATGTAACACACCAAAAAATATAAATAAATAAATAGAAGAAAATAAAAATAATGTAAAAAGGTCACCCCCCTAGAAATAAAAGAAAATAAATGAATAAAAAAAAATAAAGTAACTCCTCACCACACAACAAAAAAAAGAAATAAGACATAAATAAAATAAAATAAAATGTATAATGTGAAAAGTCCCCCCTCCACACCAAAAATAAATAAATTAATTAATAAATACATAAAATAAAAAGAATGTAAAAAGCCCCATCCCAAATTTTCTTAAAGAAAATAAAAATATAAAAACTAAGAAATAATGTAAAATTGTAAAACAAAAATATATTTATTGATAAAATGAGACACAGTTCTCCGTCAGCATCACTAAAAGGATCATCTATGGACAGAGAGCTGTGGAGGTCAAAGGTCAAAGGTGAGCACGGCCTCTCACCTGGGGAGCTGAATCAGCAGGTGCACGAAGGAATCGGCCAATGAGAGCTTAGAGACGTCGCCGTGGTACGCCTTCAGCTTCTTCGCCTGCAGGAGAGGAAACGTGAAGAAGAAGAAGAAGATGTTAACATGATGACGTTAATGTGTGTGTGTGTGTGTGTGTGTGTGTGTGTGTGTGTGTGTGAGTGTGTGTGTTACCTCCTCGGTCTCCGGCAGCAGCTTCAGCAGCTCTTTCAGAGGCTCCGCCCCATAAGGCTCACTGTTGCCATGGCGAATATCGTCTACTATCGTCTGATTGGGCCTGGAGGAGGAGGAGGAGGATTTTATAATAATTATCAGTAATAATAATAATAATAGTTATAGTAATAATAATAATAATAATAATAATAATAATAATAATAACAATAATAATAGTAATAATAATAATAAGTCAATAAACAGAGAACTAATCGACAAATATTTTGATCAGAAATGCTTCTTAAATGTGTGATTTTCTCTGTTTTACATCACGATAAACTGAATATATTTGAGTTGATCAGACAAAACTGAACATTTAAAGACGTCATTTGGCTCTGGGGACTTGTGAAGGGAGATTGTGGGAGACATTTAATAGACTAAAGGACTCATTTTTAGTCCTCAACAGATGGACAAACTGTTTTAAAGTGGATCTTTTATCAGCTCTGAGTGCAATTTGTGTGAATAAAACTAATGCAGCATGTGGACTCTATCTATCATCATGAGTAGACTGAGCCCAGAGATGTTGAATACTGTTGTATTGACAGGTAGTTTATGAAACACTGCGGCGCTGAGCGTCCCTCATGCCTGTATGTCTCTCAGTGTGTTTGGAAAGCAAAGCAGGTCGATACAACACAAACACATTCAGGACACTGTGACGACCTCCATGTTACTGAACCACACGTCTGACTTTAACAATGGAAAAGCAATTAAAGGACTGGAATCTCAAATGAGCCATGTTGGACTGTTTCAGCTTATAAACGCATCAGCTCTTACAAGACGAACCATTGTGACGCAATGGAAGCACCATTTGTGGTTGTTTTGTGTCTCTTTGTGGTTGTTTTGTGTCTGTAGTCATTTGTAGTCGTCTGGCATCTCTTTGTGGTTGTTTTATGCCTCTTTGCTGTCGTTTTGTGTCTTTTTATAATCATTTTGCGTTTTTTTTTGTAGTAGTTATGTGTTTCTTTGTGGTCATTTTGTGTCTCTTTGATGTTCTTTTGTATCTCTTTGTAGTTGTTTTGTGTCTCTTTGTAGTTGTTTTGTGTCTCTATGTAGTTGTTATGTGTCTCTTTGTGGTCGTTTTGTGTCTCTTTGTGGAGGTTTTGAGGCTGTGGTCATTTTGTGTCTCTTTGTAGTTGTTTTGTGTCTCTATGTAGTTGTTTCGTGTCTCTTTGTAGTTGTTTTGTGTCTCTTTGTAGTTGTTTTGTGTCTCTATGTAGTTGTTATGTGTCTCTTTGTGGTCGTTTTGTGTCTCTTTGTGGAGGTTTTGAGGCTGTGGTCATTTTGTGTCTCTTTATGTTTATTTTTTATACATGTCTATATTATTATGGCTTTAACAAATATAATGTATTAGTATTATTATATTAGGTTTCATATTATTATTTATTTCCTTCAGTGACATTCTACAGGTGAATGATGCCTCGGGCCCCTGGGCTGTCCTCTAACTTGTAACCTGTCACATGTTAATGAGCGTCTCCGTCTGCATTCCGTCACAATACGCCAGCATCACCACATCTGTTTACCCACAACACCCCGGAGTAAGGGCGAGGACACACATCACGCCATCATTACACCCTCTCCGTCAGACCGTCACCCCGGGTCAGAGAGGACATATTCAGGTCTAGAAGATTTACCTCTTGAACTGTTTGAGGAAAATCCCGATGTTCATCACTCGCTTCGAGTCTAAAATGGAGACCTGGTAGAGAGACATAGAGATGTACAGAGAGAGAGAGAGAGAGAGAGAGAGAGAGAGAGGAAGGTAAAGGTCAACAGGTGTCAGTTTGAGGTCAGAGCTCAGGTGGAAAGAGTCCACACACACACCTTTAAAACACAAACACACACCTCCTCTTTGGCGTCTCTGAACGAGCCCCTGGTCTTCTCTCCCCTGGTGGGCGTGGCGTTTGATTGACGGTCGTTCTGACTGAACAGGTCCTCGATGGTCTGGACGTCGATCTGGTACTGCTGCTCCACTCGGCCCTGAGTCCACAGGTTGGCCCGCCCCTTCACCTGTAACATGATTTTTGAAGCGCAAATGACTTTTGTGCACACGACTCTCGATCAGATGTGTGCCGAACTTGTCAGCAGACCAAACAAATTCCAAATAAGTCTTAGTGATGTCCAACTCTACCTGATCTTCTGGTATCTTTTTCCAAAAGAAACTCCTCACCCTCCTCTTCTTCCTCAGGCCTTCTACAGGGTCTCCTAGTGCTGGAAGCAGGGGCAGCAGAGGAGGTGGAGGAGGTGGCGGAGGAGGAGGGGGTGGAGGTGGGGGAGGTGGGGGCGGAGGAGGAGGAGGAGCGGGAGGCGGTCTCTTCTGCTCGCCCTCGACATCAGAAAACCCCGACGGAGGACGAGGAGGAGACGCCGACACGGCGACGGCCACGTCCTCCACCTGGAGGCAGAAACCGTCCCTCTCATTGGCCGGCGAGACGCTGCCCATCACGTGCATCCCCGCCGCCGATCGGACGGGAGCGGAGACGGGAGGCTTTTGTGGCGGACAGGTCCGTCACCGGTGGTGACCATGGCGACGGGTGTGGTGACGATGATGGAGGTGGGTCATCGCTTTAGGATCATCGGAAAGGTCGTTGAAGGGGTCAAAGGTCAGAAGATGAGAGACCTGGAGAGAAATTAAGAAAAATGAGAAAACTTTTGTACTTAAAGGAATAGTTTGACATTTTGGGAAATACGCTTATTTGTTTTCTTGCAGATGTTCAGATCGCTCTGTCCAAAGGTAATATTACGACTTTTTTTTCTCGTAAAGTTATGACTTTATGCTCGTAATAATATAACTTTTTTCCCGTAAAGTTATGACTTTATTCTCGTAATATTACGACTTTTTCTCGTAAAGTTATGACTTTATGCTCGTAATAATACAACTTTTTTTCTCGTAATATTACACCTACGGTACCTTCAGTACTGTAGAAAAAGAGTACCGTCACTTTTTTAGAATTTTGGCATCGACTTGGTACCGAAGTATCGGTTCTCGTGACATCCCTAATTTACACCATAGTGCCTGGTGGTGTAATTTCAGCTGCTGCAGACACAAAAAACCCAAAATAAAATCCAATAAAAGTGAATTTTTGGAGCTTTTGACCTTCTATAACATGCAGATAGGGACTTTAGGAGGAGCTAAAGAGACGCAGGTTGCTGATCGTTGGTCTATAACATGCAGATAGTGACTTTAGGAGGAGCTAAATGTACACTGAGACTCCTGCAGAGAGATTAATGACTCGGAAAAATACAGTTGTCACGCGACCACGTTGAACTCACTGTATGTAAATGTCAAACATTAAACATTTACCTTTGTGTCATGTATGCGTGTGTGTGTGTGTGTGTGTGTGTGTGTGTGTTCTCTGACTGAAACCTGTCGTGTTTGTTTTCTGTGAACGATCAAACAGCAGTTTCTTCTTCATCGTCCTCCTCCTCACACACACTTCAATCTCCCCTGAATGTGAAACCACCTGCTGTTCAAAGGTGTTTCTAGTGTCTGTTTTCTGTGACTGGATGTGAGGTTTTATACAAATTAAGAAAAAAGCTGCAGCAAAATGTAATGTTCAGAGTTTATCTGTTTTAAAACCTGAAATCGCTCTTCTAAAAGGCTCGTCTAAAGAATATCTAAAAATAGTAACACAGGGTCGAGTCTCCGGTGTGAAGTTCTGGATACATGTCGACGAAGATGTACACTTCCTGCTGATGAATTAAAGATGACTGTGTGTGTACGAGTGTTACATAACTTAACGGGTGGGTTGCTGCTGTAATACATTCTGGTCTTGACCTGATTGCCGCTGATCCATTTATTTATTTGGGGAAAGAACGTTGCATCCTCAAAACCAAACTCCATTTAAAAATGTACTAATTTTATGCTGCCTTGCTCGTGGGCACAAGTAAGTGATTAGTTGGACATGACTTAAACACTTATTATAAATTTCCTGGGTCTGCTGAAGAATTCGGCACAGATCTGATCCAGAAATTCAGATGTTAAATAAGTAAAATTTTGAGTTTCATAACCTTTATTTTTTTGTTAGTTTCTATTTTTACAAAGTATTTTATTTCGTTTCCAGTTTAAATGTTGTTTGTTTTAATTGTGATTCCATAATGACTTATTGACCTGGTTCTTGTTCTGTTCTTTATTCAATAATCCACAAATATTTAGCTATTTACTGTAAAAAAAAATCACTTGCTTTAGTATTACTGGCAGTTGCTGTTAAACATAATCACGTGTATTATGTATTTCTTCGGGCAGGTACAGAATAGAGCTGCAAAGATTAGCAGCTTAAACGTTTAATTGATCAAGAGAAATTTAATCGGTAACAATTTTGATAATCGATTAATCATTTACGTAATTTTTCAAGCAAAAATTGCTTCTCAAATGTGAATATTTTATGTTTTTTTTAGTCTTGTTTGAAATTAAATTGGATATCTTTAGATGTTTGGACTGTTGGTCGCACAAAACAAGATATTTGAAGATGTCACCTTGGACTCTGAGAACATTTTTCACAATTTTTTAGACCAAACAATTAGTTAATTAAACATTAAATTATTAAATACATTATTTTTTTTAAAAATAAGCATTCGGTAGAAAAATAGAAGAAATCCTCCTTTCAATTTGCGAATAAAGAAAAATTATTAGTTAAATTATGAAAAATTATTAATAAACTAAAAACATTCAAAGTATTTTTATTTTTTGAGTTACAGCTGCAAAATATTGCTTTGGTTCAGTTTTTTTTCATCGTCTCTCTTTTACTTTTTAACCTACTTCCTGCTCTATAGTTCTAGTTTACAGTACGTCTTTCCATTTAAATTAAGTATTATTTTGGTGATTATGTTGAGCTGAATTTACGAGCACATGTTAATACTTCAAAACAATATCGGGGCTTATTTTTATAAGCTTGATGCATTTGCTAAAAAGACAAGAAAACACTGAATTAATAGAATTTGCGATGGAGTCTGGTGCATCATTTGTTGCCTTGTGGAGAGAAGTGTGTGTGTGTGTGTGTGTGTGTGTGTGTGTGTGTGTGCGTGCGTGTGCGTGTGCGTGCGTGCGTGCGTGCGTGCGTGTGTGTGTGCGTTAGATGCCATTCGCTACCGCGGCAACCAGTCAGAGTGCCACTGATCGTCGTGGTAACGGACCGGGTTAGAAACAATAGCAGCTTGTTTACTTGGCAGACAACGAGATCGAGGTCAGTGTGTTTATTTATTAATATTAAATCACTTCCTCCTGATCGGTTTCCTCTCGTTCCTCTTCCTCCATCTTCAAAGGCTCAGAAACAAAAGGTTTCTCTCAGTTTTTGATGGTGCCATTTAAACTCAAGTGACCGTGACATCATTGACAATCGTCCAATCACGCGACTCGGAATGTAAAAATAGACTGACCCGGTTCACATGGAGGGCTCTAATTGGTTAACGAGGTCGTTGGGTTGATGAGGAGTCACAGTGTGAAACTGATGATTGACAACTTTGTTAGCACTACTACTGTAGTACTAGTAATACTACTACTACTACTACTGCAGTACTAGTACTCCTACTCCTACAACTACTACCACTGGCATTACTAGTACTCCTGCGGCTGCTATCATTGCTACGACTTTTACTATTAACACTATTACTACTACCATTATTACGAACACTACTACTACTACTACTACTGTACTACTGGAACTAGTACTACTATACTATCTACTGCTTTCTACTTCTACGAAAACTGGTAGTAGTATTACCATTGCTGTACTACTGCACTACTGTTCCTACTAATACTTTGTATTGCTACTATTAAAAGTGATATTATGACTACTATTACTACTACTACTGGCATTATTAGTACTCCTGCGGCTGCTATCATTGCTATTACTACTACTACTACTACTATTACTGCTGCTGCAAGTATTTTGTATTACTGCTGCTGCTACTATTGTTCCTACTAGTACAACTACTACTATTGCTGCTATGTACTAGAACGACTATTATGAGTACTACTATTACTTCCACTGGCATTACTAGTACTCCTGTAGTACTACTACTGCTATTGCTGCTCTAATAAGTACTAGAATTACTATTATAACTACTACTACAACTACTCACATTATTAGTACTCCTGCAGCTACTGTTGTTGCTACAACTTCTACTCTTCACACTATTACTACTAGTGCTACTAGTATTACTACTACTATTACTATTATATCAGTCACAGGGGCTGATTTTCTGCAAAACGAGTACTTTCACTTTTGATTCTTTAAGTAAATTTGACTTTTACTTGTAATGGAGTATTTTTACATGTTGGTACTTCTACCTGAGTAAAGGATCAGAGTACTTCTTGGTGTGTATTAAACAGTTATAACAGGAAGATCTTCAGATTGATTTTATATGAGAGTGTTTTTTCACATCAGCTCCAGATGTTTTCACGACTTCCAGCCGACACCTTGAGGTGACGCCTCTCAGCTTCTGATGCATGCTGGGAAATGAGCTGTGACAGTGAACTGAACTGAGCTGCTGGAACCAACTGAACATTCTCGTTAGTTTATAGCTTCTCTCAGCCGACCCAGTTATGATGCGTCCACATATCCATCTCCTGTATGTGCTCCACAATCCTACCAACTACTACTACTACTAGTACTGTTACTACTACTACTACTACTACTACTAGTACTACTACTAGTACTACTAGTACTGTTAGTTTATGTCTTTCCTGAGCCGACCCAGTTCTGATGGGTCCATACATCCATCTCCTGTCTCTGCTCCACATTCCTCCGGTGACCTGGATACGGAGGCCAGAGAGGCTCGGAGCAGGAACAAGACTCCGCTGATGAAATGATGTAATGATGAAATGATGAAATAAAACACCCAGAGAGGAACTGACAGTGGCGGTGCATGAAAGAAACTCCTCCCTCTCTTTTGTCCTCGAATGATTCCTGTGACAAACCGTCAACTCTCCCAGTTTAGTCTGAGGAGCCGGCGTGTCTCCATTATAAAGGAACAGCGTGTTATATGAACAATACGCTCAGAGCTGGTTGAACTGGATTGTTAGTCACTTTCACATTAACACCACGCCGGCACTAATTGGTTTTAATTCATCATGGAGTCCAACAGGCGCTGTGGTGGAGCAAGTACAAGTACTATCACTTTTATAACTGTGAAAATACTCCACTAGAAGGAGAAGTCCTGTAGAGGGAATGTTCATAATCAATTGAGAAGTTGTTGAATGTTATAATAGTCACAGTTCCAGTCAAAGTTTCAACAAATTCTAACAAAATTTAAAAAAAAACAGTAAAGGAAAATGCTAATTATTGTGCATTTCCATCCAACCATGTTGGTTTTTGGCGGTCACCATCTTGGTTTTTGGCGGTCGCCATCTTGGTTTTTGGGCTGTCGCCATCTTGGTTTTTGGCCGTCACCATCTTGGTTTTTGGGCAGTCACCATCTTGGTTTTTGGCTGTCACCATCTTGGTTTTTGGCGGTCGCCATCTTGGTTTTTGGGCTGTTGCCATCTTGGTTTTTAGCCTTCGCCATCTTGGTTTTTGACTGTTGCCATCTTGGTTTTTGGCCGTCACCATCTTGGTTTTTGGGCGTCACCATCTTGGTTTTTGGGCTGTCACCATCTTGGTTTTTGGGCTGTCACCATCTTGGTTTTTGGCCGTCACCATCTTGGTTTTTGGGCGTCACCATCTTGTTTTTTGGGCTGTCACCATCTTGGTTTTTGGCTGTCACCATCTTGGTTTTTGGCTGTCACCATCTTGGTTTTTGGCTGTCACCATCTTGGTTTTTGGCTGTCATCATCTTGGTTTTTGGCCGTCACCATCTTGGTTTGTGGGCTGTTACCATCTTGGTTTTTGGATGTTGCCATCTTGGTTTTTGGGTTGTCACCATCTTGGTTTTCGGCCGTCACTATTTTGGTTTTTGGCCGTACCATCTTGGTTTTTGGGCTGTTGCCATCTTGGTTTTTAGCCTTCGCCATCTTGGTTTTTGACTGTTGCCATCTTGGTTTTTGGCCGTCACCATCTTGGTTTTTGGGCGTCACCATCTCGGTTTTTGGGCCGTCACCATCTTGGTTTTGGGCTGTCACCATCTTGGTTTTTGGCCGTCACCATCTTGGTTTTTGGGCTGTCACCATCTTGGTTTTTGGCTGTCACCATCTTGGTTTTTGGCTGTCACCATCTTGGTTTTTGGCCGTCACCATCTTGGTTTTTTTTGCCGTCACCATCTTGGTTTTTACCCTTCGCCGTCTTGGTTTTTGACTGTTGCCATCTTGGTTTTTAGCCTTCGCTATCTTGGTTTTTGGCCATCGCCATCACGTTTTTTGGGCTGACACCATCTTGGTTTTTGGCTGTCACCATCACGGTTTCTGGGCGTCATCATCTTGGGTTTTGGCTGTCGCCATGTTGGTTTTTGGGCTGTCACCATCTTGGTTCTTAGCCATTGCCATTTTTTTTTTTTAGCCTTCGCCATTTTGGTTTTCGGCCTTCACCCTCTTGGTTTTTGGTCGTTGCCATCTTAAGTTTTAGCAGTCACTAGGCTCGTTTGAGATGAACTTTGCCTCGCCTGGAAAGTAGTCGAGATCATGCGGCAGCAGGGGGTGGAGACTAAAAGCTGCGGTCAAGTCGGACAGTTTAGAAGCCGTTTTGATCAGCATTCACGGAATTTACAGGAAGTCACAGAAAAAGTTACTTCCTGTCAGATCCGATCTGTAGGCCACTTGTTGTTTTCAGACCACGTTGGGATTTATTTATATTTGTTTGTAAATATATGTGGAAATGTGCGTGTATCTGGCGTTGGATTGAATCCTCTATTATTTTCATGTCCGCCTTGTAAAGCACTTTGTAATGACCACTCATTTTGATAACTGCTCATAAATAACCTTCATTATTATAATTATTATTATTATCAACCACACAAGATGTTAACAGATGAAACTTTCATTGGACAACATGAAACTAATAACCTACAATCTAGCGTTAAATATTACAATACAATGCTTTTGCCTTGCACATTATGTTTCTACATTAAATTTCATTGTTAACACTCAGGTTTTATGTGCAAAAAAACAAATAATCAGATTAGCATTTAATTAAGGTTTTTAATTAACCACCTTTTAACGAGGTTGCACAATGAAATGTAAAGTTGAATGTAAGTTGTAGACCATGCACGCTACACACACACACACACACACACATGGAATGTACAATATATGCAAATATTTACATTAGAATAGAATAAAATAAAACAATATATACTACTTATATATATATATGTATATATATATATAAATCCTTTGGCTTTTAATAATAAAACTCTAGTGTTAACTACCACTTTGACATTTACAAGATCAGACAGATGAGAAAATTGCAATTCACGGTAACATCTGAGTGATGGGACCTCTGCGTTTTGTGGGAGTCACTGGTTGCTATAGCAACGGCCACTGGCGCTGGACTGGGAAGCCAACATGGCCGCCAGTGAAAGTGTGTGTATGTACAGTAAAACACACACACACACACACACACACACATACACACACACAGACACACAAAAGTCACTGCGAACCTGTTTGAGAAATAATACACTGACAAATATTGACACTACAAATTCATCTGACCTCCCCTCTATCACACACACGCACACATACACACACACACACACACACACGCACACACACACGCACACACGCACACACACAACCTTTCACTGAACAAACAACATGACCTCACATTCAAACGTTCAAACACACACACAACACTAAAGATGAGTCATGCCATGAGTTATTATTATTATAGGAGATAATGAATCAAAGATCATCTGGAGTGATCACAGGAGGTTTAATAACTGGTAAAACCAAAATGTACTTAAAGTATCAAAGTAAAAGTACTTTTTCTGCAGTAAAACGTCTCCTATGACTGATATATTATTATATCTGACATTATTAGATAGTTAATATTGAAGCATCAATGTAAGAGCAGCAGGTGGAGCTAGTTTTAACTACTTTATATACAGTTTAGTCCAGTGGTTCCCAACCTAGGGGTCGGGCCCCTCCAAAGGGTCACTGGTACATCTGACGGGTCCTGAGATGATTAATGGAACAGCAGAAGAAGAAGAAGAAGAAGAAGAAGAAGAAGAAGAATTTGCGTGACAATATTGGATAATTTGACCTTTTTGTGACTTTAAATGAAGCCATGTGAGAAGTTTAGAGGTTTAAATGTCTCTTTGGTGTAGCTGATATGTATAGACAGATAATGTACAGCGAGCAGGTCATTATTGTGAAATAAACCCCGACATGAGGCAGAAGGGGTTTATTTCACAACAAGGACCCGCTAGCTGTACATTATCCACCTTATTACACCGCTACTTGATGAAGAAATAAAAAATTTGACACAAAAACGGTCCGCCAGAGTCCAACATCAGAACTGCGCCCCTAGCAACAGTCTATTATACATAGCAACGGTCTGTTATACATAGCAACGGTCTGTTATACATAGCAACGGCCTGTTATAAAGAAATAACAGACCGCAGAATGCCGTGATTGACCAATCAGAATCGAGTATTTAACAAAGCAGTGTAATAATAAATCATAGACTAAATTACTGCCAAAATGGTTGGAAACTAACTGCTTTAACCTTTAACATTGAATACGTTTACATAAACACTAATATTCCAATATTATTCCAGGTTTTATATGGTTCACGTAAACAGCATAATCCCTTAATATTCTGAATTAGGCCTTAAATGTAAAGTCCAAAAGTCACAATCTATTGAAAAAAATATAGATACATTTCTTATACAAAATATTCTGCTTCGATCCATATTTGTTGGCGTTTAGCCTTTCAAAAACAACATTTTTGCTCTCCTGCTTGCCTCCTGTATTAACTTATCCTCAGACGATATCGTATGATATCTTATGAAAAGTTATTCCTAATTTTTCCTACGAATGTCCAGCAACTCGTGTCGATATCCGCTTGTTACATGCACAGTCTTTTCAAAATAAACCTCCGTCTTCACAGGAAAAAACTTGGTTAGGTTTCGGCAGCAAAACTAGTTAGTTAGGTTTAGGAAAAGATCGTGGTTTGGGTTAAAATAACTCCGGAAGGGGCGTAACTTAAGTACGGAAGTTACAGCACCATAAATTACATTTATATAACCACGTGATGACGTCATAAAATATGACGAAAGACATTCGATGCTTCATTCGAAAACCTCAACAGAAGCTTTGAATGTAAAAAACGACATTCAGTATTCAGCCTTATTCTGTAACTACAGCTCAGAAAACTGCCTGCAGAAGTTTCCCGATGACTCAGCCGTCTACAGGTGTGTCTCACACAGGTGAACCACCTTCAACTCAATTACAGGAGAACAAAGAGCTGCTGCTGGACGTTTACCAGGACAATACATCTCTAAATACACCAGGGAGTGGACGTACACGTTGTCCATGCTCTAAATGAAAAGTTGAACCAGAAACACTGAAGTCAAAGGGAGTTGATGACCTATATCTAAACCACCACCACTACCACCACCACCACCATTGGCTCACTGTTGACAGCAGCTGTCAGTCACCAGTTGATGCTCTTTTCAGCTGTCGTTTCATTTCTGAAGTTTCTCCAGTGACTCAGCAGAAAGAAAAAACTGACTCTGGCATTTTAATATGAACGTTTTGGATCCAGGATGGTGAGACGGGACAAAATAAGTGCTGGTTTGCTGAAGGAAAGAGGACAGACGAGACTCTCAGACCCTCACGTCTAATCCGCTGAGGTTGAGTTCAGATAGTTTCCAGCCTGACACGAATGTTTGTGGACGGAGAGTTGCATCAGATCCTCCAACATCTGGAACGTCTGGCCACTTTATACCAATAGTTTCTGCAGGTGACACTCAATTATGTTTCATATAAATACACAATATATAACTTACTGTGTGGAAGTCTGGGGAAATACATATAAAACAAATACAAATACGTGAAAAAGAACCAACAAACTCACTCTTTATTAAATTAAAAACTCTAAAATGTAGAGATGTGGTCAAACAACATGGTCTCACAGGACGGCGTATAAATACCACAATGTTACGCTGACATTCTGCGTGTCATGGTTACGCATTTTAGTCTTTTTGTTTGTCATTTGTTCGCCACGCAAACGTCCGCAGTGAGGTTTAGGCAAGAAAACCACTTAGTTAGGGTAAGGGAAAACATGGTTGGGCTTCAAATAAGTACGTAAACTAAGTCAAACGTGTACAGAAACAACGTAACACAACTGCAGAAAACACGTCTCAAACGTCAATAAAAAATGTGACAACCATCACGTGAAAAACTAACGTAACTTACAAAACAAAATATCGGTCTCGAACACAGGACTCCTAGTTAAAAGTCCGATGTTTGTTGGGTTACACAGTTAGGTTTAGGCAAGAAAACCACTTAGTTAGGGTAAGGGAAAACATCATGGTTGGGCTTAAGATAAGTAAGTAAACTGAGTAAAACACGTACAGAAACAACGTAACACAACTACAGAAAACACGTCTCAAAAACATCAATAAAAAACACGTGACAAATGTCACTAACTCTTACCATAGAATTTATACGTGGATGCTTTTACATCGCAGTCAGTACAGGATACATGGCGTGCAAAAGACACGCGGAGATCAAGAAAGGCATACTTATTGCACGCTAAACGCCTCCCACATTATCATGGCATTTATACGCCTTTTCGAACGTGCTGGGTCAACTTTAAAACGGCTGATGGTTAATTATTACCTCAAAGTATCCAAAAGTTGTTTTAATTAAAAGGAAGTCCAATATGATTTAGGATGAATTTACATGTTTAAAAAAACAAATGGTGAGTTGTTGTTCCTGATTTGTCAGCGTGAAGTTCGGCGAATGATTAAACTTTAAATTATTATGCAAAATAATATCCAAAATATGTTTAATTCCCTTGAGAGCTCCACATTTTTAATTCCTTCCCATTATTTTAATGTGATAATGTGCTGCTTTTATATTGTGCTTTGTAAAAAGGGATGCAAATAAGGTGTAATTGGCTTTTCTCTGTGTCTCTTCAGCCATGATAATAAACCAGTTTTTATGTTTCCAATTATTAAAACAAACAACAAACGAGTCACTCTCGTTCGGCAGGAAAGAGCTGACAGACTGAAAGTGTTAAAAACAGCAAATGGAAGAGCATTAGTTATAAAACAGCAGTCAGAGAGAGAATATATTATTAACATCTTTAACACCTTTTCAGCACAGAACCGTCTGCTGAACACCCTGACAGCATCGCATTGACGCCGTTTCTGGAGCTCTGAAGGATGAATTAGACGATCAGGGTGGAAACTGCTCCAGACAGCAACTTGTGAGTCACAGCAGCAGCAGCTTTAAATATTTCTCTCTCCTCTCTCTTGAGATTTCTTCAGGTTTTACAGGCTGGCAGGTTGTTGCTCAGCAGTCTAACAGATTAGCTCCCACACTTTCTCCAGCAGTGACAGATCTCCTAACGCCTCAGTTTGAGGATTACAGCAGCCGGCCAACAGAGTGAATATAGGACTGTGTACAGAGAAGTGCAGAAACCCTACAGACGCCCTCCTGAAACTATTCAGGGACAATAGAAAAAAATATCCATGAACTGATTCAGAAGAAGAAAAAGATACAAATATTATTGTGTCAAACTAAGAGATTATTTCCAAGGTCAAGAACTTTTACGCTAAATTCTAAGAAACTGTCCAAGGATGCATCCCAGAAATAACACAGACCTTCTCCGCCTAAACAATTCATGGAGTTTCAAGGAAACCACACAAGAAACAAACAAAACAAAAGCGGCTTAAACATATTCATGAACACAACTGAGAAATTTGAGTTGTTCCGATATCGATACCAGTATTGGAAATGCCTCCGACCCAGCCTAAAATGCAATTTCAGCATGCAATTGGATTGCATGCAATTGCAATTTTCGCCTGCGGAAATATATGTTTGACCGATGAAATCCTTTGCTCATAAAAAATTTGATTCCGCATAATAATTAGCCATGTGCTTCTGTTTGTTGCACGGATTGTGTGTATTTTTGGAGCAATTGGCATTTGTTTTTGCCGTACAAATGGGCTTTTTCAGTCAAATGGGACTATGAGTCGGCAATTCCGCAATATTTTACACCAGACAATCCCACCAGTAAAAAGGCGACGTGATTTTAACGCTAGTGGTGTCGGACCGGTACTCGGTATTGATCGATTCTTCAAGTTCAGATACCGGAATCTGTATCGGGAACGAAAAAAATGATATCGGAACAATCTCTTCTACAAATGATCCAAAAACTACTTAAAATCTTTGAGTCCAAGTGACCCAGAACCTCTCCGGAAAAAGAACTAAGAAACCACCTAAAAACCATGAATGCAACTTCAAAATGATCCTGAAACAACTACAGAGAGAACTAATGCCAGTGAATTGGCTCACAAATGCAGATATAAAAAAAAAAAGGTGTTCCTTGGATCCATGAAAATATCATGATACCAAAAAAAGGGAGGTTAGACTTGTACTTAAGTTTGCAATCAATAAGTCATAACCCCGAGATACTAAGGCTATCTGCTTTGCGCAAATTAAAATGCTTTCAATAAATGGGCTAAGCGGCCTACGCATTTCAACTTCCGGTCTTCTTCAGGGCATGTAAAAATATGTGACAACTCATAGATACATCATTAGGCAGGCGTCAACAAGGCCATCAGAGACTGGATAATTAACCGAGGTGGAGTTAAGAATGTGGGTGTGTACATGATTAGGTAAATTCTAAGAATGCATCAATATCTTTAAGGATATGATGGACTTGCTAACCTTAAAGATATTGATGGCTTGTTAGAATTGACCTAATTACTGTATGTACACACCCGCATTCTTGACTGCACCCTTTATCAAGTATCCAGTGCTACCCTGATCGACCAACCTTGGTATATCTGTGAGCTGGCATTTGTTTTTACATGCCCTGAAGAAGGCGGTGAGTTGAAAGGTGTAGGCGTTAAGCTCATTTATTAAAGGCTTTGTAATTCTTGCAAAGCAGTGTGCCTTGATATTTTGGTTTGGTTATGGCTCATTGATCACAAAGCTAAGTACAAGTCTAATCTTTTTTTTGGTCTCATTATCCAGAAACAGCTCAAAAAATGTCATTTTCCAGATGCTAACAGGTTATACCCCAGAAATGGGCTCTGTGAGGCTGTACTTATTGAGTGCTAACATCCGCATATTGACATGCTCACAATGACAAGAATCTACCCAGAAACAACAAATAAATATCCAAGAAACCATCCAAGAATCTACTCAGAAATGACCAAAATATTCCAGAAACCATCCAAGAATCTACCTTGAAATGACCAAGAAATATCCAAGAAACGATCCAAGAATCTACCCAAAGATTACCAATAGATATCTCAGAAACCATCCAAGAATCTACCCAAATATGACCAAAAAAATATCCAAGAAGTCATCCAAGAATCTACCAAGAGATGACCAATAAATATCCAAGGAACCATCCAAAAATCTACCCAAAATTTACCAATAGATATCTAAGAAACCATCCAAGAATCTACCCAAAGATTACCAATAGATATCTAAGAAACCATCCAAGAATCTACCCAAAGATTACCAATAGATATCTCAGACCAACCAAGAATCTACCCAAAAATTTCCAAAAAATATACAAGAAACCATCCAAGAATATACCAAGAAAAGACCAATAGATATCTAAGAAACTATCCAAGAATTGACCCAATAACAACTAATAAAATATCTAAGAAATCATAAAAGAATCTACCTTGAAATCACCAAAAACTAAGAATCTATCCAATAACTGTCTAAGAAACTACGTACTAACTATTTCCAGAAACTATTTCAAAGTGTATCTAGAAACTATCCAGAATCACAGACCGAGCTCAAACACAGAGTCTCAGTCACCCTGGTAACCCAAATAAAACTCCCCGAGGAGGAGAAGGCCTCCCGTCTTATTTACCAGACAAACAACAGTAAACACAGGGTGTGTGTGTGTGTGTGTGTGTGCATGTGTGTGTGTGTGTGTGTGTGTGTTGTGATGGTGATTCGGGGGTGAAGCGAGGACCCCCCACATTGATGTGGCTGCTTTTTAAACAACATTAGCATGAAAAACACATCAGTTCTGGCTGAGTTTTTGGTCTCCATTGTGCCCACCAAAAAAAAGTGTCAAAGTAGAATCTAAGAAACCATCCAAGAATCAACCCAAAGATTACCAATAGATATCCAAGAAACCATCCAAGAATTTACCCAAAGATTAGCAATAAATACCCAAGAACTCATCCAATAATCTACCCAAAGATTAACAATAAATATCCAAGGAGACATGCAAAAATCTACTCAGAAATGACCAAATATCCAAGAAACCATCCAAGAATCTACCCAAAGATTACCAATAGATATCCAAGAAACCATCCAATAATCTACCAAAGATTAACAATAAATATCCAAGAAGCCATCCAAGAATCTGCCCAAAGATTACCATTAGATATCCAAGAAACCATCCAAGAATCTTCTCAGAAATGACCAAAAAATATCCAAGAAACCATCCAAGAATCTGCCCAAAGATTACCAATAGATATCTAAGAATCTACCCAGAGATTAACAATAAATATCCAAGAAGACATCCAAGAATCTACTCAGAAATGACCAATAAATATCCAAGAAACCATCCAAGAATCTGCCCAAAGATTACCAATAGATATCTAAGAATCTACCCAGCAATTACCAAAAAATATCCAAGACACCATCCAATAATCTGCCCAAAGATTAGCAATAGATGTCCAACAAACCATCCAAGAATCTACTCAAAGATTAACAATAAATATCCAAGAAACCATCCAAGAATCTGCCCAAAGATTATCAATAGATATCTAAGAATCTACCCAGCAATGACCAATAAATATCCACGAAATCTGGACTGACGGCTCCTTTCTTCAACAGAAGAGAGAGAGATTAAGTTTACTGCTGTTGTTTTACAGTCTGGCTGAGCATCACTCGTCTCTGGGGTTGCCATGGCGACGGAAAGCGAAAGACAGTGACAGACCGTCCCCAAAACTGCGTCCTGTATCTAAAATGTCATCTTGCTTTATCTTCACCGGAGCTCCAGGCGCGGGTCAGGGGGGTCGGGTGGAACGCTCAACCCGCTGAGGGAGCACCGCGGCTGGGAGGCAAAACCACACACACACACACACACCTGGAGAAACCACACACACACTGGATGGATGATTTAAGAATGAAAGAGAAAGTTTTCCATAATTACAGCCAAAAAAAAAGCATGAAGTCTGGTGCCAAGGTGACATATTGTTGGACAGGAATGAAGTGCAGCAGGAAGTCAGTGCAGCAAAGCTTGTTGAACCTCTAAAGCAGTTAAATGACTACTTAATTTAGCAGCTAAAACAATTAGGTCTGGTTCAGTTGATCGTAAAACTCCTTTACAGTTAAATTTCAACTTGATGCAGATTCACTGAATCTTTCCTTTCTCGCTTTTCCTACAAAGACATCATCATATGCATTATAAGACATGCTCTTTTAATTAAAATTACAGGTGATAAGGCAGCTATGTCTCACGTCTCCTTCAACATGAGGATAAGATGTACAACAATTTAACAAAGTGATGTTTAGTTCATCTTAAAAGGTGAAAGAAATGAGTGCAATTCTGTTGAAATGATCACAAAAACTCTCAAGAAGAGACTTATTAAGTATACCTGCACTTTCATTAAAGGTTTACAAACCTAAACACAAGTTTGTTTAAATTATTGACTTGATAAACTGTAGGATTGTTCATGGATTCTTTCAGGTTTGAGCTAATGACTCCTACAAAAACTGACACTTCAGTCAAAATTAAAAGCAGCTTGGTGGATTTCACTTTTGCCGAATTCACCAGAAGATCACGATTGATGAAAGTTCAAAGGACGGATTGCACAAAGTGTTTGACGGTGAGCCGGTAAGCGGCACAATATTAAATTAATACATTTCTGAATGGAGTCTGGTGGAAAATTAAAAAGCAGCTTGGTGGATTTCACTTTTGCCAAATTCATCATAAGACCATGATTCAACAAAGGGTCAAAGGTCGGGTTGCACAACGTGAATGACAGTGTGCCAGTAGGCGGAACAAGATTAAATTAATAGATTTCTGAATGGAGTCTGGTGGAGACAAATGGCTCCCTTGCAAAAAGTCAAAGAAAGAAGAAACGCTTGAGTTTATTAGAAAGAGAGGACACTTTGTAGACAAAAAAAGTTGCAGGTTTGATCCCTCAGCAGCTGGTCCGCCCTTCTGAAGTGCTCTTGAGCAACCTTGATGGCAGCATTAGGTTAATCTAAGGTCATTTAAGAGTTGTAACGTCTAAATGCAAAGTATGCAACCGTATTATCTTTTCCTATATAATCAGACACAGTTCGTTGAGTTTCTTGCGTTGGTTAGCTTGAGTTGTATGTTGACACGTGGTGCGAGTTTCAACAACCTGAGGCCTGAAAACCTGCTAAATACAAATGTAGCCAAGAAAAACATTATTTTCTCTCTGCAGATATAATGAAGTGTCTGCATGCACTTAATCATTACGGTGGAAAAATACTATTAATCACCACAAAAACTCACTAGATATCACTACTGACGATGAATAACTAAGAATATTATATAATGTTTGCGATTAAGACATTTTTAATGACACATTTTCTCCTGCAGAGTGGCTTGTTTCTGTCAATCTCTCCACTAAAATCTATCTAATAAAAGAAAAAAAAAACATATTTTTAATCACAGTAGATAAAACAATAGGAGCCCCATTAACTCAATGTATTAGCAACAATTTTTATGATTATATAGAATTATAAAAAAGGGTAGGACTTTAATAAGTATTCTCTTCTTACACGATTTAATTATGTTGTTATTGAGAGTTTGTTGTTTGCGGAGTATTGTTGTTTTGTTTTCTTATATTCTATATAATATTCTTACATTTTATTTAATTTTTTACGTTATAAATAAAAAAAATTAAAAAAATCTATATGATATTGAACAAATATCATTGCAATATTAAAAGACATAAAACAGCAGAAAGTGCTTTAGAAGCTGCACAAATATTGCAGATAATTAGAGAGTCAAATACATTATTTTAAGAATATTAGAGATATTAGATAAAGATAAAGCACCTTAAAGTCAGTTATTTTGGATATTTTAAAGGGTAAACACCATAAACACAGTATAAATATGATTGATTATGAGCAGCAAAGACAAACTATATAGTCACCATATTGTAGGAAATATAATGGGACATAAATATCACAAACACACTGCAGAAAATAATATAAATATTGTAAGAATACCACATGAGAGTAAACAACACAATAGCTCCATATAGGTCTGCTGAATAAATACTAATGTGGTCTTTATATATATATATATGTATATATATATACACACACATATATATATATACACACATATATATATACACATATATACATATATACACATATATAAAAACACATATATACATATATATATATCAGATCAATAAAAACTCACTATGATGAACCACAGAGACAAATATATTAAGAATATTATAGAAGATTTAACACCTTAAAGTCTGTTTAAGTATCCCATAAACACCGCCGAATTAATCTTAAGATTGGACACCACAATATAAACCACTATATGAATATTATAGAGGCTGTTTGAACTCATTGAGTTGGCTCATTCCTAGAAACTGTGAAAATTTGCACGTAGTCTGGTGGGAGTGAATATAAACGTGTTAAACAGGCTGTTAGCAGGCAGGGTTAAAGCGCAGCAGCAGTGAGGTGAACCGGCTGAACACTGAGATCAACAGGACTAACAGAGAGCAGTTTAGGGTGTAAATCAGGTCTAAACTCACCGGAGTTGAGCGGTTCTAGAGGCGCGGACTCTGCTGCACCAAACCTCCGTTCAAAAACGTCCAATATAAGAGGAAAACAAGATTTACTGATCCAGTTTGACTCCGGCTGGCATCCACAAGCAGCGCGCGCTCTGCAGCCGACACACACACTGACACCGGCGGGGGGCGCGTGCGGGTGCGTGCGAGAGAGAGAGAGAGAGAGAGAGAGAGAGAGAGAGAGACAGTCTGCGCATGCGTGATCACTCAGGTGGAAGGGAGGGAGCTTTCTATTGTACACACACACCTGCTGGGAGACATGCACACTCTCACACGTACACACATGCACATGCACATGCACACACACACTGCAGGTACACACACTGCAGGTACACACACAGATACACACACAGATACACACACACACACACACGCACGCACACACACGCACACATGCAACCAGACACATACACACTGCAGGTACACACTCACTAACACACTCACACACACAAACACACACACACACACACTCACACACACGGTTAATTTGACATGTGTGTGTGTGTGTGTGTGCCAGATAAGCTCTACCAGCACCGCCCTTGGCAAAATAACCAGTCAGTCTTCCCTCCTCTCACACACACACACACACACACACACACACACGTAAAAGTACGCAGAAATACAGCTTAAAATAAATGTATATTAAAGTGCACTTTTTGTAAGTAAACTTAAATACACTTCTAATGAAATGAAATTGAAATGCACTTTAAAAAACATACTAATGGTGTGTTGTAAGGGACTTGAAACACTAAATTAGCACTATAAGTAATTTCAAGTTAGTATAGTTTTTCAAAGTACACTTATGTACAATTTACAATACACTTAAAATTAAGTACACTTTTTTATAAGTACACTGGGATACCACTTTAAGTATTACAGAATTAGTATATTTATTTTGAGTACACTGAAGTTGAACTTAATGATATCTATTTTGAAGTACACGTTAAATATATTTTAAATTAAGCACAAAAGTAAAAGTATACTTGTAACTTTTGTATACTTAAATTACATTTCTAACACACTGAAGTATACTACTTTTTGACATAGGCTCACACACTTTAAGAATACTTAATTATACTTTTCCTAAGTATATCTCAATCAAAAGATTAAGTACAAGTAGGCCAATAAGCCAAGTATACTTAGACTTTTCTGTATACGTTCTGAGTAACAGTACCTCAAAAACTAGGAACAACATACCACCAGCTCGCCAAAACTGTTTTTAAAAAAGCAGTTTAAAAAAAGCAAAAAAATGAATGTATCCTGGTGTGAGGTGCAAACAAACCTTCAGTGATGGAAGAAGTACTCAGATCTTTTACTTAAAGGTCCCATATTGTAAAAAGTGAGATTGTCATGTCTGTTTTAGTATAAAGCAGGTTTAAGTGATATATAAATACTGTGAAAGTATTGACACTTTCAATATACGGAGAAATACACACAGCCTGTATTCAGAAACTGTGCGTTTGAAACAAGCCGTCAGGATTTCTGTCCATTTGTGATGTCACAAATATACAATATTTAGACCATTACACGGTTTTAAACATAAATATTCTTAATGTGTCCCAGTTTATTTGTGGTTGCAGTGTATGTAAATAACATCAGCTGATAGGAAGTAAAGATGGACCCAAACTGTTGCCTAGCAACGTAATTCCATTGCAATTCCGTTGAAATTAGCTAAAACGGAGCTTTTCAGACAGAGGGCAAATACAGGCTTATTCAGGCAGACAGTATGAGGAAAATAAAGGTTTTTTTTTAACATTATAGCATGTAAACATGTTCTAGTAGCAACATGAAATACAAGTATGAACCTGAACATAAGCATAATATGTCCCTTTTAAGTAAAAGTAACAATACTAGAGTGTAAAAATACTTAATGTACCAAAAATACCCATTATGAATGTCCAACGTCAGAATACTAAATAGGCCTATTATTTCATTGGATTATAATTAGTGATTCATTAATGTGTTCATCACTTAGCATGTGTACTTTGACCTTTGACCTGCAATACAGTTTATTTCTTGTATTCTGTAATATGAAGTTATACAGTCAACAAGTTAATCATCACTTTTTTTTGGGGTCCAAACTGATGAACCACTAAAAAACAGAGAGAGAGAGACGGAAGCAGAGCGAAGCAGAGCGAGTCTTTGTTGTGAGAAACTGTTGAAATGTTTGGGAAAATGAGCCTGGATGCAACAACAACAACGACACACACACACACACACACACACACACACACACACACACATGGATAGAACAGTAGAATGAGGTTTGTGTGTCGGCGTTGCCTGGTGAATAATTGCCTCTCTTTTGAAGCAACACAATCACAAACAGACCAGTCCTATTCTAAAATCACTCTGTTTAAAGAGAGAAACTCACTCTCTCACTGCATACTAATGCAATCTGTGGAGCATTTACACCTGAAAAATACTAAATGATGCCATACATCCAGACATTTTTTTATGTTTTTATATTTTATCCTGATGAAATACATTTTATTTCAGCTGTATTTTTTTTTAAATAAACTTAAACTTGAAAGGAAGTCCAGTTCTAAGTAAACGTACTATTACAATGCTATAAAAATACTCTGTTACAAATAAAAGTCCTGCATTGAAATTGTATTAAAATTAAAAATGCAGAAAAATGTCCCGTTACTGTTATATTATTATATATTATATCTATTTATCAATATCTATATATAAATATATCTATATATATATATAAAAAAAATTGCACGTCGCATTAATGCGTTAAAGAAATTAGAGCCGTTAAAACAAATTTGCGTTATCGCGTTAACTTTGACAGCGCTAATATCTATATATCTAAATTTATATCTATCCATCTATCTATATATAAATATATACAGTATATCCATATATATTAAAACAATTAATATATAAATAAATAAATATATAAATATATATATAAATAAATCAAAAATTAATAAAAATAAAAATAAATAAAAATAAATAAATATGAATACAAATAAAAATAAATAAATAAAAATATAAATAAAAAACTATATTTGGAAACTCCATTCTCCATATAAGTGGATTTGTATCATGCATTTTTATATTTTTGTCTCCATTTTACAAATAACTACTGACTAACTAACTAAAAACCCAAGGAGAAAAGCTTTAACATTTTGATCTCGTTCTGTTTTTCTGTCAAACGTTCACTTTAACATCAACATACATCTCAAGTATTTTAAGGTTACTGCTAAAGAAAGTCAGAAAAGTAAAGTGAAAACTACTGTGTAGAGAGGAAGGAAAAAACAAACTGTGAGTTTGTGGAAAGTACCTGAAATCTGAAGACCAGGAAGAAGATTTAACACACATGAAACCAGTAAAAGCTTTAATCAGTTAATCATCTTAGTTTATTATAGGAAGTTGGTCTTGTTTAGTTTGTTTAACAAATAACTTAAAGACATATTTTTGCTTTCAATAGATTTATTTGGCAGTTACATACAAACATTTCCAACAAGATTAAAACAGTTTAAGTACATTTTGGTCCTTTTTTTGGCTTTTATAATTAAAATAAAACCCTTTAACCCTTTATTTTTGGTCTGTTTGAAATGGACTGATTCAGGGTCAGCGAGCCACTTCTGAGAGGATTTCTTCACATGTTTGTTACGAGCATGAGATCAGTCTGTTGGAGGAAAGTCAGGGGACAAACCAACACTGAATCTGCTGCTGGAAGAATCCCAAAACATTCATTCCATCGCTGGAAAAACCCAAACTCTTCCTCAACAGTTAACTGTAGTTTTGAGGAAGATTGGAGTTAATCTCATTAAATTGGATAACTTCCAATCTGAACAGGTGATGTGATGACATTAAAAACATTACAGGTAAATAATGATCTTTTACTTTTTGTCTTACAGTGGTAGAAAAAGAAAACATTAAAGGGAAAGTGCACGCAATTTAAAAACGCATCATAATGTTTGCTGTGGTGTAGAATATGAAATATAACATTTACAGGAGGAATGCACAGTATATGTGATTATTTCTCTTTTTGTTTTCTAGTGATCACAAAATAAAAATTCTTAGCTCAAACCAAACAACTTTTTTTCCCAGGGCTTTCAAACACATCTCCTGGTTTTCCTCAACAGATGGAGTTTCCGGAGTGTACACTTAAATATCTAAGAAACCATCCAAGAATATACCCACATAGAACCAATATAACTATCTAAGAAAACAATTCAGGAATCTACCTTGAAATTAACAAAACTATTCAAGAATCTACCCAGGAATTAACAATAAATATCCAACAAACCATCCCAGAAATTACCAATAAATATCTAAGAAACCATCCAAGAACCTGCCCAAAAATACCAATAAAACCAACAAACCATCCCAGAAATTACCAATAAATATCCAAGAAACCATCCAAGAATCTGCCTAATAACTATAGAAAACCCTCCAAGAATCTACTCACGTAGAGCCTAGATCTTGACTTCCATCAATATATTGGCTTTTTACTTTATTGAGAAAACTTGATCCATTGAGGAAGACGCAGTTGAAAGCTCTGGAAAAAAAAAGCTAGTTGAGATTTAAGTTCAAAATTTAACTTTCTAATTCAAAATCATCATAATGACCTCAAACAATCATCAAAAAAGTTTGTTACGGTATTGTTGTAATCACAAAAAACTTTTTTTTTATCGTCTAAAAATAAAAATTTTAAAACCTAAATTTTGCCAGTTTCCTCTCTAAACAACTGTATAGTCTACAACTAAACCCTGTTGTGTTTACTCTTGATTTAACAACACTGTAAGTTGGAGCTGTTTTTGTCCTCTAACACATCACAGGGACAGTTTTTCATTAGTAAATTGAGTGGAATTTCCCTTTAAGGCGTTACTTAATTCACGTGGGACAGTTCAGTTTTTAGAAGACGAGGAAACAAAGTCATTAGCTGTGTACATATCATTTTTAAGGCAAGGTTTTTGAGGCATTATTGCACAAAAAGTAATTGCAGGCCTAGTTGTTGTCAGGCCTGAAGTACAGTGACACAAAGAAAAATATTCATACATGTTAACAAAAGTATCACAGAAATATTTAAGGCAGATTATGCATCGGATGGAGTGCAAAGAGTGCGATAAAATTCAGCAGGTGGACAAAATAACAGCAACATTTTACATTAGGATGCAATTTAATTCAACACCGCCTTAAAATTTGACATAATTTGAAGGTGTTTCTGTTATTTTGTCCACCGAATGTTTATCAGGATGAACAGGAGAGCCTGCAACGTTTTGGTCTCAATCAGAAGATAAAAAACATACAAAGGCAGCACATTGATTCAGTCCTTCCAACTAAACTGAATATAACTGTTACAATCTAGTATTTTAGGGTTAACATGTTAACATTCGACACAGTTGCATAGTGTATAAAAAGAGTATATTGGTTTTAAACTGGAATGATGGCTAATAATTTGGCTGCTGATGAAGGATGTCAGAAGCCTTTTCTCACCAAAAAAACAAGAAAATAACGGAATGAGTAATAAGTTGTAGAAATGAAGACACTAGACTAGCCACTTAACTGGTTTATCACTGTGAATCTGTCTGATAAAATAGTTAAAATGAATATTAGCGGTCTATAAACTGGAGTGTACCTGGAACACATTGAGAAGTACCAACCACTGTGGGCGGTGGACGCAAGTTTAGTTGGAGTGAATCAAAAATGTAATGGAAGTTTTGATTGAGGTTTAAACTTAAAATAGTGGCTTAACGACTAATGATATCACACTGTTAGATCAGACAGACAGTAAATATACACAAAAACTTTGGTTACCGATGAAATGTTGCCTGAAAGATTAACTACAACCAACCTTTCTTCACCAACAAACAAGACAATATCGTCGACGTATAGCAACATTTTTTGGTTCGTAGCAAATTGTTGGTCTCTACACGTTGCTGAGCATCTTGCCATGTAAACTGGATGAGGAAATAACCAGCAGCCAACCAGGGAAGTGCTGCTAAAACTAAATCTGTGGCTGATAAGTTAAGCTAACAGATGGTGTTCAATCAACCGTCAAAACCTTCACGGGACAGACAGTAAATAAACACTAAAACTTTGGTTACAGATGAAATGGTGCCTGAAAGATTAACTACAACCAACCTGTCTTTAACTAAAAACAAGGCATCATCAGCATATAGCAACATTTTTGGTTCGTACCAAATTATTGGTCTTTACATGTTGTTGAGCATCTTGCCATGTAAAGTGGAGGAGGAAATAATTGTTGTCAGAAAGATTGGCTATAACCGACCTTTCTTCACTAACGAACAACGCAACATCGTCGACGTATAGCGATATTTTTTTGGTTTGTCGCAACTCATTTGTCTCAACAAGCTGCTGAACTTCTTGTCATGTAAACTACAGGAGGAAATAACCAGCAGCCAATCAGACAAGTGCTGATGAAACTAAATCTGTGGTTGGTAAGTTAAGCTAACAGATGGCCATCAATCAACCATCCAAATTTTCACAAGTCAGACCGTAAATAAATACTAAAACTTTGGTTTATGGATGAAACGTTGCCTGAAAGTTTAACTACAACCAACCTGTCTTTAACTAAGAACAAGGCATCATCATCGACGTATAATGACATTTTTTGGTTCGTAGAAAATTATTACTTACTTAACAGGCTGCTGAGCTTTTTGTCAAGTAAACTAGAGGACGAAATAACCAGCAGCCAACCAGACAAGTGCTGCTGAAACTAAATCTGTGGGCTGGTAAGTTAAGCTAACAGATGGCGATCGATCTAGCGTCCAAATCTTCATGGGACAGACAATAAATTAACACAAAAACTTTGGTTTACGGATGAAACGTTGCCAGAAAGATTGGCTGCGACCAACCTCTCTACACCAACGAACAAGGTCGCATCGTCGACGTGTAGCGTCATTTTTTGGTTTGTCGCAACATATTGGTCTCAAGAGGCTGCTGAGATTCCTTCTGAGTAAACCAGAGGAGGATCAAATTTGAATCCTTTATCAAATTAATTTGGCTTTAGGTGATGAGATGTGTACTTTTTGTTGGCTCGAGAAGGCACAGACAAGTAATCTTTGGCCAAGAACATCGGCTTGCAGAGAACACATTAACCAGAAAACAGAATGAGCTTTTAGCAAACAACGTCTGGCATTAACGTTAATTAGCTACAGCTACATATGATCTGCCGTTTGCAACGTTTGCCTTTTCAACCAAAAGATGGTTAGAAGAGACAAAAGATTCAATAAGAGTCCAGGTATTTAGGTTATAGGAAGCCAGCTGGTGCAGAGTTGTGGATCATACCAGCCCCTGTGGAAAATAGAAGCTGTTTTCCAGCAGTGGTGTTGAGGCACTTTTAGTCGCTGTGAGTTTCTGACTGCAGTGGCTGAGGATTTTTAAAGTTCAAAGAAAGGCTTAGTGCCTCACAGAGGATTATGGATTTACTCCCCAACACACTGAGAAAGAGGAAAGAAAACTAGGAGGGCTGTATATGTGTTTGTCTCTGTTAAACAGGTCAGAAGTCACAAGTACTATACGTCTGTGAATGTATGTGTAGTATAGAAAGAGAGAGAATTCTTGTCCTAAATATAATTTCAGACCTAGAAAGTGATGAAATTCCACCTTTTCTAAGCCTTTCCAGACCTGCAGGAGCCCATTCAACATCTAAAATAATTCATTTCCCTCTCAACTATCCAACTCGCTCTGTTTTCCAGAGCTTTCCATCCTAAACCCACAACTTTAATTCTACTCTGGTATAAATAAACTACCCACCTAACTCCCAAAATTCACATTCATCTGAGCATTTCTAGTCCATTAACCCCTAAACATCCTTCCAAACCGAACATCCATCCACCTGCCGTGTTGTGTCAACTCTCCTCCAGCCAGGAGGGGGCGTCCATGTTGGGGTTGCTGAGGTGTTCGGCGGCCTGACGGATGTTTTGCTCCAGGAAGCTTTGACACGATAAACTGTGAGCAGCGACGGCGCTGTGGAGCAGCCACAACTGGTTATGAAGGACTTTGACCTGCAGACGGAAAGCAAGAAATGAAGGATTTGTCAAGTCCAAACCATATTTTCATGGATATTAAGTATCAACCCCATTCTGTCATGTACAATATCGGATTGTTTCAGTCATCTTTCAAGCTAAAAATATCAAATATTATCTGGTTCAAGCTTCTTAAATGTGATAAGTTAAGTTTTTCTTTGTCATATGTGACAGTAAATTGAATATCTTAAAGTTATGGACTGTTAATCGGACAAAAAAATCCTTTTTAATTTAACAACATTGTGATTTTAAGTCCAAAACTATCTGATCAAAGAAAAAGTAAAGATTACAGATCTGAGGATCAATACTAGCTACGAAGACATTATGGTATTGATGTGACTCAGGCGTGTAGTATAGCCATACTTTCGACGTTTTCGCCATCAAATACACCGCACTCGACTTCACCTCACCACAGACTGTATGGGTTGTAGCTGCTGCGGTAGTGAGCCAATCACATGTTGCATTAAATTCAATGCTTTTGGTGATTGGCTGTGAGCAAAACCAAACAAATATGTCATTTTTTTTCTAGATCTGTGAACAAAAAGGATAAAAACGCAGGAATCGTTTGACTGGAGAAGTTTTGATACTACTTGGCACTGGGTTATTTCGGATACCTTAAAAGGTATCGAGTATCGATACCCAGCCCTAATTGGAACTAGTATTTTTTTTTTTGAAATCCAGCTGTTTATCAGACAACATATTTCCTGTTTGACAGGTTTCAATGCATCTGCTTTTATGCAAATCGTCAATTAGCACACGAGAAAGTGGAAGTGGAAGGAAAAGTGAGATACATACCACATGTAAGGTGCCAGCCACCCAACCACCTCTCTCCACTCATTTCCTGTCACCTCTCGACCGTCTACTCTCTAATAATAAAACATATGGAAATATGGATCATAGTCACACCATAACTCACCTTGTTCTCCTGCAGCAGCTTGACTTTGACAGACAGGTCGTGTCTGGTCTTATGGTACCGCTCCTTCTGGCTCTGGAAGTCCTTCTGGGCCAGCTCCAGTTTGGGCAGAGTGATGGCGTCCCGGGGTCCCAGGTTCAGCTCTTCCAGGTCCACTCGGTACGCATCGTACTCGATCCTGGAAGGTGGAGAAGATTACATGGTCATCTAGTCTTGTGGTCTGGTAGTAACGGGGTATTTACCAAACAAATAGGCTAAAAAGCTTAATATTTATGATCCAGCTTATAAGGGTTTCATGTGGCCTAGCTGCAGATGTTCAGTGGCACTTTACTGGTCCAACACCCAATGTTTGGGAACCACAGATCCACAGGTAACAACAAATTTAAAGTTCAAGACAGTTTCCTACATTTCCCAGAATGCCTTGCAATGTCATCCCTCATCCTGCATGTCTTCAAGTCATATGGGACAAATGATGGAAATGGGAAACATTCCCATGTTTATGTCGACTTCTACTTCAGCGTGTGATTGGAAACAGGAAGTGTGTTTCGCACCCACCTGGAGGCCTCGTACTTCTTGGCGTTGAGCATGGTGTCCTCGATGGTTTTGTTGACTAGAGTGTTCATGTCGGTTGTGAAGGTGTTAATGGCCGCCATCAGCGTCTCGCCGCTCTTTGACAGGAACTTCTGAGCCTCTGCGTTCACACCAAACTCCACCTGGCAGAAAGAGGGGCGGAAAATATAATCGGACGGACCTCGATTTCAGCGGATTTCCGTCTGCGGAAATATACGTTTGACCGATGAAATCCTTCATTCCAACTGATCGCCGTTATTCTGCATTTCAGAATGACGACTATCCGATACCTCAAGTAGCATTAGCTTCCTTAAATCTCTTGTTTTTTGGTTTTGGAAAGGCTGAAAAAACAATGACAATATCCAAACTCTTTATATGTCGTCCCCTAGCTACAGTTGCTAAGCTATGATTGGACATCGCTGATCGGTAGAGGGGTTTAGCGAACAGCAGCAGTAGTAGTGAGTAATAGTAATACTTAGTACCGACTGCAGACTCACATGCAGTGTCGGTGTCTTGAGGCTGAGCTCGGCGAAGGCGTCCCCCAGGCTCTTCTGGGTAACCGTGAGCTGAGCGAGCTGATTGGCCAGCGTCTGAGCCAGCTTGGTCACATTGTCGTAGCGTTGGCGGTCGTCTTTGAGCAGCTCGAGGCGCGGCTCCAGGTCCAGGTCCACCGTACGAGATCCACGACCGAGCTTCTCTGACAGAGCCTGGCGGGTGCACTGCAGGGGAGAGAGCGATGTTATTGATCAGCAATTTATTGATTATGTATTTTACCAATCAGTACAACCAACCTGTTTTTAACTAAGAACAAAGCATCATCATCAGCATATTGTAAAATGTTTTGGTTTGTCCAAATCTTCACGGTATAGACAAGAAATAAACACTAAAACTTTGGTTATGGATGAAACGTTGCCTGAAAGATTGGCTTCAACCAACCTGTCTTTAACTATGAACAAGGCATCATCATCGGCATATAGCAAAATTTTTTGGTTCGTAGCAAATTATTGGTCTCTACACGTTGTTGAGCATCTTGCCATGTAAACTGCAGGAGGAAATGATTGTTGTCAGAAAGATTGGCTATAACCGACCTTTCTTCTCTAAAGAACAAAGCAACATCGTCGACGTATAGCGGCATTTTTTGGTTTGATTATATATATATTTTACCAATCAGTTCGATCCCTCTCACCTTGTAGGTGGTGATGCTCCACTTGCGGACTTTCTCCAGCTTCTCAGCGGCTGGGTTCTTGTTGTTGCCTTGAACAACCACAGGTCCTAGTTTCTGTTGTGTCACTGGGAGGTCTGGGGGTCAAAGGTCAATGGAGAGTTACCATGAAGACAAAGAGTTTTGATCATTAGCGATTGGTTAGCGGTGGTAATAATTAAAGTATGATCAGACTGAAGCCACAACTCTACTTTCCTTCTACTCCTTTACCTTTGTTCTGCCCCGTTTCCATGGCAACCTCTGGCGTGGCATCAGCTGGACAGGAAGTGACACTGTTGTCGGCGTGGTTGCAGTTACTGTTTGCGTCCTGTAAAAAAAACAAAAACATGATGAATCCATTGGTACCAACCATGTCATACTAGCTTGTCGTGAAGGAGGTTAAATAACGCTCCAAACTTACGCTAAATTTTGGCGAGGGAAAAACTGTTATGGCCATTTTCAAAAGGGGTCCCTTGACCTCTGACCTCCAGATATGTGAATGTAAATGGGTTCTATGGGTACCCATGAGTCTCCCCTTTACAGACATGCCCACTTTATGATAATCACATGCAGTTTGGTAGTCAAGTCATAGTCAGCACACTGACACACTGACAGCTGTTGTTGCCAACATTCAAGCAAACGAGGAGAAAGTTGAGCTGCATTTTAAATGTCCAACTGTATTTGAACGCAGCCTCAGCTCCTAGAACGGGAGCATCACCAGTAACCGACAGCAGAGAGGTCAAAGATCGGGAAAAATCAAAGCACCGTGACAGCAACTCGGAAGGATCACCGTGGGAACCCGTAGCTTCTCGGGAGGCCAATCAGAACCCAGATCAAAAGGTTGTGAGGTTGCCACAGAGATGATGGCTCCCTGCCGTGACCGGCGGCAGGCAAAGAGGTCAGAGGTCACCGGAACACTCAAGAGTCAGGAAATGATCACCTGACGCAGATGAGAGGTAACGACACACACACACGGCGTATACGGCTGTCGTCTACGATTAACAGATTACAAGAAGAGATGTCAACACTGGAAGTCGTCCTCCGTGTTTTCATCTTTTTGTGATGTTGTGCAGGTTTTTAGGAACCACACTTATTGAAACACACACACTCACACACACCTGTGGAGGGCTCACCAGGCCGGAGGAATTTGGCTCAAAGTTGTTGTCGCATTGAAGAGACAGCGAGGCATGCAGTGACGCAAAACAAGTCTCACACTCACACAGTTACACACATCTTCTGCTCTTTCTAAAGGTTAGAGAAGCTGCTGTGTGACAGGGAGGCTGCTGGTTTCTTCAATGAGCTCTTAAAGGAACAATCCGCTTTAAAAACACTCACTTATTTGGCATTAATCAGTTCACGTTCAGTGGATATTTGGACTCTGCTGCTTCAGATGAAAATCCTAATTTGGGCGTAGGTTTGGGAATCAAGAACCGGTTCCAAATTGTCTGATCCACTGGAATTGTATGCCTCCGAGGTTATCAATTCCTTTTATCGTTGCCGGCATGTTTTTCTGCTTCATGACACAGAGTGTTTACAGACATTACATGTAGCACTGTTGTCATCTTTCTTTGTGAAATGAAGCCACGCTTTGGAGACGGCCAAAAACCAAGATGGTGACGGCTAAAAACCAAGATGGTGACGGCCAAAAACCAAGATGGTGACGGCCAAAAACCAAGATGGTGACGGCTAAAAACCAAGATGGAGATGGCCAAAAACCAAGATGGTGACGGTCAAAAACCAAGATGGTGACGGCCAAAAACCAAGATGGTGATGGCTAAAAACCAAGATGGTGATGGCCAAAAACCAAGATGGTGACGGTCAAAAAACCAAGATGGTGACGGCCAAAAACCAAGATGGCGACGGCTAAAAACCAAGATGGTGACGCCCAAAAACCAAGATGACGACGGCTAAAAACCAAGATGACGACGGCTAAAAACCAAGATGACGACGGCCAAAAACCAAGATGACGACGGCCAAAAACCAAGATGACGACGGCTAAAAACCAAGATGACGACGGCTAAAAACCAAGATGACGACGGCCAAAAACCAAGATGACGACGGCTAAAAACCAAGATGACGACGGCCAAAAACCAAGATGACGACAGCCAAAAACCAAGATGACGACGGCTAAAAACCAAGATGACGACGGCTAAAAACCAAGATGACGACGGCTAAAAACCAAGATGGTGACGGCCAAAAACCAAGATGGTGACGGCCAAAAACCAAGATGACGACGGCTAAAAACCAAGATGACGACAGCCAAAAACCAAGATGACGACGGCTAAAAACCAAGATGACGACGGCTAAAAACCAAGATGACGACGGCTAAAAACCAAGATGGTGACGGCCAAAAACCAAGATGGTGACGGCCAAAAACCAAGATGACGACGGCTAAAAACCAAGATGACGACAGCCAAAAACCAAGATGACGACGGCTAAAAACCAAGATGACGACAGCCAAAAACCAAGATGACAACGGCTAAAAACCAAGATGACGACAGCCAAAAACCAAACGGCGACGACCAAAAAACAAAATGACGACGCCCAAAAAAACAAGATGGTGACAGCTGAAAACAAAGACCAAGATGGCGATGGCCAAAAACCAAGATGGAGAAGGCCAAACACGCCAAACTCCAGGCTTCAAAACAGCAGTCTACAAACCAATGGGTGATGTCACGGTGACAACGTCAACTTCTCATATACAGTCTATGGTTTTCCCTCTCTAGATGTAGATCTAGTGGCCGTTAGCGGAACTTGAAAGTTATTTCTTTGTTCAAAAAATACTCAACAAACTGCTCGTAAGAATCTCAACTGATTAACATATAACTCCTCTCTATTGCTGCTCTGCACGCAGGTGAGTCATCTGCTGACATCACAGCAGCAGCTGACTCACCTGTTACCTGCCGTCCCTCGATCTCTATTAACCACAAATGGTCATCTAATCGGACACACGAACACTCACTGTCATTGTTTATCACGCCGCTGTGCTTTGGTTGTCGTGACAACTCGCTGATAACATTGTGGAAGGTGTTCGGCGGCGCCTGCACGCTGTTCCCCTTTTCCTTTATTTAGCCGGTCGCATAACGTGTGAACGTGTGAGGAACATCCGTAAAGAACAAATACATCAACCACATGTCTGTTTTATATTTGTGTAATACGCTGATAGCATCAGTCAATGGGAGGAATAATGAGCTTGTAATATTGACAACCAACAGCTACACTGTGTGAGTACACACTGCTGCATGGATATATAAGTACTCCATTACAAGTACAAGTCATTCAGTAAAAGTTCTTAAGTATTACTGTCAAAATGTACTTAAAGTATCAAAAGTACTTATGTGAACGCGTCTTTCTTCAAATTGAAAGCCTATTTATTAATTTATTTATATATTTATTGCCTCATTTATTTATTTCATACCCATTTTTATTTTGGTTGTTTATTTAATAAGGCTTTCCATAGTTTTCCTGCATTTTGCAGATTAAAATAATGGATTAAAATCACCATCTTTATTCTTAAAACGAGTCAAATGTGTTGATTTAGTTGGTTTTCCTGCCGTCTCACCGTCGGTGGCGTCTCCTCCTCTGTGACGCCGCCGGACGCCATTTTTACGCCTCCTCTCTGCTCCGCCTCCTCCATCTTCTCACTCTTCTTCTACTTCCTCCTGTAGAAGATACATAAAACAAACATCAATCCACAACGTTGTTTTGGTATTTTTCTTCTGAGATAATAGAAAATTTAAATTTTTTAAAATGTGCTTCTTTCTTTATTTACCTGTGTATAAGTTCCCTTATGTATTTACTCTTTTCTTTTAATTTTCGATTTTATTTTTTTAAATTATTTTTTTAAATGTATTTATTTATTTATTTTGCATTTATTTTATTTTTTATTTTTAAATGTATTTATTTATTTATGCATTTATTTATTTCAGCACAATTTTCCCTTTGCCTTTCACCCCCTATTTATTTCCCCAAACTTATTTATTTCTGTATTCTTTTCAAAGGGAAAATAGTGCAGAAATAAATAAATAAATGCATAAATATGTAAAACATTTAAAAATAAATAGAAAATAAATGCAAAAATAAATACATGAATAAATAAATATACAGAAAGTGCAGTCGAACCACAAAATAAAGTGGTAAAAATATGAACCTGTACCTCATACAACCCCACTTCAAAACACACAAACTATCCCTGAAAATGTGTGTTTTCTTCCAGAACAATGTTCATTATCACTGCTGTATATTCTTCAGCTGACCTTAGTGGGATTTTAACCCTCAACCCTGTCAGCGTTAGTGCCTTGTAAAGTATTGTGTTAATACACAGAGATTAACTTTAATCTCTTTGTTAAATACATTACAAGTTTAACCAGTTTAGAGGAGTACATTCACTGAACTGGATTTATAATGTCAGCGTGGTTAAAGAGCAACAGCTAGTGGTGAAAACACAGAAGCACATCAATCTGACAACACACCAGACAGCAGAAGGTCATCTCATATTAATACTCCTCTAACACCATCTAGTGATCATACGCTGCTTGTTACTGCAGCACAGATCAACAAAATAAAAGTCCTCACATGCTGCACTGAATGATTTCATCTCATGTTTTTAGTCTGAATCTGTGAGATAACCACACCCCAACAATAGATGCAGTCCTTAGAAAAGTATCCTTTTCTAAAAAACAAAAAAACAATTTATTTATTTATTATTATTTATTGAACTATATTAACTCATTTATATATGTAAATATTTATTGCTTCATTTATTTATTTCAGGATTAATGTCATAGCCATATTTATTTATTTCATAACTGTAATTATTTACTTCATAGTCATATTTATTTATTTATTCATTCGTTAATTCATTGAACTATATTGACTCATTTATATATTTACATTTATTTATATATTTATTGCTTCATTTATTTATTTCTTAAACATATTTATTCATTTATTTGTTTGTTTATTTATTTATTCATTTATTTATTTAACTACATTGACTCATTTATATATTTATATTTAAATTTATTTTATATATTTATTGCTTCATTTATTTATTTCAGGATTAATTTCATAGCCGTATTTTTTATTTCATAGCTGTAATTATTTATTTCATAGTCATATTTATTTATTTATTTATTTATTCATTCATTCATTTATTTATTGAACTATATTGACTCATTTATATAATTATATTGCTTTATTTATTTCAGGATTCATTTCAAAGCTATATCTATTTATTTGATATCTGTATTTATTTATTTCATACATATATTAATTTATTTATTTAAATTAATATCGACTTTAGAAGAAGGAAACTAAAAGAGGAAAAACAACTTTAACAACATTTATAAGCAACATGAATCACTTCAGAGTCCAAAGCAACGAGACTCGGCCTGCTTTCATGTCGCTTCAGAGTTTTATAGACTTTAAGTTTTTACTGTTGAAATCTCTGCTACAACTTTACCACCTTCCTGTCAAGAGCAATAAAGTAATACAACTTTATTTACAGTAAGTGCAAAGTACAATAACGCCCTCAAAAGTGTATAAAGGGTAATACAGTATAAAAGGGTGAGCTTTGACCTCTTACAGTGAATGATACTGATGTCCTGACAGATCTAAACTAAAAACTAGTTTGATAAAAATGGTAAAAGTTTAATTCC
>NC_051290.1:2278092-2320592 GCF_015220745.1 Sebastes umbrosus
GCATTGCTCAGGGCTGATTTTGGTCCATTCTTCCACACAAACAGTCTCTGGGCCTCTTCTATGAACTCTGATCTTCAGTTCTTTCCATAGATTTTCAATTGGATTCAAGTCAGGTGATTGGCTGGGCCATTCTAGCAGCTTTATTTTCTTTCTCTGAAACCAATTGAGAGTTTCCTTGGCTGTGTGTTTGGGATCATTATCTTGCTGAAATGTCCACCCTCGTTTCATCTTCATCATCCTGGTAGATGGCAGCAGATTTTTATCAAGAATGTCTCGGTACATTTTTTTTACATGTGAAGTGAAGTTTGCCAGTACGTGATGCTGAAAAGCAGCCCCACACCATGATGTTCCCACCTCCAGACTTCACTGTTGGTATGGTGTTTTTAGGGTGATGTGCAGTGCCATTCGTCCTCCAAACATGGTGTGTATTATGGCATCCAAAGAGTTCAATTTTGCTCTCATCTGACCAGACTATATTCTCCCAGTATTTCACAGGCTTGTCCAAATGTTATGCAGCAAACTTTAAACAAGCTTCAACATGCTTTTTCTTCAGCAATGGAGTCTTGCGTGGTGAGCGTGCATACAGGCCGTGGCGGTTGAGTGCATTACTTATTGATTTCTTTGAAACAATTGTACCTGCTAATTCCAGGTCTTTCTGAAGCCCTCCACAAGTGGTCCTTGGCTCTTGGACAACTCTTCTGATAATTCTTTCACTCCTCTGTCAGAAATCTTGTGAGGAGCACCTGGTCGTGGCCAGTTAATGATGAAATGATGTTCTTTCCACATCTGGATTATGGCCCCAACAGTGCTCACTGGAACATTCAGAAGTTTAGAAATGCATCTGTAGCCAATGTCATCAGTATGTTTTGCAGCAATAAGGTTGCGAAGGTCTTGAGAGAGCTCTTTGCTTTTACCCATCATGAGATGTTTCTTGTGCAACACCTTGGTAATAAGACACCTTTTTATAGGCCATCAGTTGGGACTGAACCAGCTGATATTAATTTGCACTGACAAAGGGCCGGATTGCTTTCTAATTACTGATAGATTTCAGCTGTTGTCTTGGCTTTCCATGCCTTTTTGCACCTCCCTTTCTTCATGTGTTCAATACTTTTTCCCTGTGTCATTTCACATTATTACACATAACTTAAGTTCTGACCTTATTTGTTTTGGTTTCTTTGTATGTATAGATTACTTGTGTTGTTACCAACATCTGGTGAAAATTTCATGTCAATAGCACCTTTGGAAATATATTTACTGAGAAAAATGGTGACGTGTTCAATACTTATTTTACCCGCTATATATATATACACACACATATATATATACACACACACACACACACACACACACAAACACACACACACATATCCACAAAAACATTTAATTGTAAATATAAAAATAGTGAGCCCTGATAAGTTAATTAATATTATTATCTGTGTTTATATTCTTTTATTTAAGCCAATTAAAGCTGTTAATCGATGATGTTTAAGTCTTTAAGTAGAATAAAAATATTTAAGAAAACACAGCATTTAGTACTACAAAATACAATTCAAAACACACAAAAAATATGTTTAGTTAACTAATTCATTAACATTTTTTATAATTTTTGTATTTAATCAGACAAGTCAATTAAGAACAAATTCTTATTTACAATGGCGGCCTGGAAAAACACCTGTTTTGCTGTTTCTTTCTCACAGAGAAACACTGTTTTTTAAAAATTATTTGTGCAGTCATTCATCAAGTAAATAAATTGACTTCACTTCACTAAGAATATAATGTCGTGTACTGAACATTGACGCCTCCAGAAGGCGCCAGTGGGACGTCAGACTGTGTTCTTGTTACTTGAATAACATACTAACATAACATACATGCACGTTTTCTGCATGCAAACCTCTATTTACTTTCCAGTCAAGGAATTATTTTATTGTATTTGAACTATTGAAAAACTATTATTATTATTATTAACAAAAAGCTTTCAAAATGTTTTATCTGTAAGACTATGACCTTTGACCTCTTTACTGTTGTTGCTGCTTGAGATGATGCTGATTCTACGTTTTAATGACAAATTATATTTGTAATAGTTTTGATTTAATATTAGAAGATAGTATGCAGTACCCCAGGACATCCTATAATACTCAGTTGCATTGAGTTTCATATGACCAAGACCAAGTTTTAGATCAATTTTGGAAAGCTTCTGTTGATGTAAACTCTGGAAAGTTCACACATGTATGTCCGTTACATAACATGAACAGAGAAGCAGGAACAAAGCAACACCTCAATCTTTGTTCCCCTTCATACAGCAGTGTGAAGTTTCACTGTGAGAGTTTCCTTCCTGTTAGACGTGAAACAGCGTTTAGCAGAAAACCTACTGCTCTTTTTACCAGCATGAGAGATAAGATCTCTCTGTGGGGGATGTTTGTTTCCAGATAATAATGTTTAACTTTATATTCTGTTATGTACTTACAGAGCAATATCTACTGTATTTATACTGTAGTAAAGGTAAAGAAGTTCAAAGGCAACACATAAATGCAGCTTAATATTAATCCAGAAACTGGCATTTTACTTACATACTTTTACTAAAGTAAGGACTTTTACTTCTACAGTGTTGTATTAGTACTTTTACTGCAGTAAGGTTTGGAATGCAGGACTTCTACAGGAGTACTTTTACTGCAGTAAAGGATCTGAATACTTCTTCCACCTATGATTACTTAACAGCAACAGTAACTGACTGCTTGATAACCACAAGCAGGCACCTCAAAACGCCCGTTTACTTCCTGTCCTGTGTTCCGCTGCCATGGAAACAGTGAGCGCTTCGCCACGACGCCAGCGACCAGACGCCCAAACGCCACGAGGAGGTTTCAGACTCTATTTATAAACAGCCGAGTAACTAACAAAGAATTGTTTATTTTCCATGTCAGCAAAACTCACACATAGACATCAAACATATTAAAAACAGAATAAACTGAATGACAAAACATAAATATAATAAAACAAATAACAACATCTATAAACAGACAATGTTTAATCCAATGAATTTAAAATAAGAATGGAATTAAACAGGAAAACTTTTGTTTTCTTTCATTCTTTAGCCATTGCCATCCTGGTTTTTGGCTGGCGCCAACTTGGTTTTTGGCCTTCGCCATGTTGGTTGTTTGGCCGTCGCCATGTTGGTTTTTGGCCACCACCATCTTGGTTTTTGGCCACCGCCATCCTGGTTTTTGGCAGTCGCCAACTTGGTTCATGACCGTCGCCATGTTGGTTTTCGGCCTTCGCTATGTTGGTTTTTGGTCTTCGCCATGTTGGTTTTTGGCCTTCGCCATGTTGGTTTTTGGCGATTACCATTTTGGTTGTTGGCCCGTTGCCATGTTGGTTTTTGGCTTTCGCCATGTTGGTTTTTGGAGATTACCATTTTGGTTGTTGGCCCGTTGCCATGTTGGTTTTTGGCTTTCGCCATGTTGGTTTTTGGCGATTACCATTTTGGTTGTTGGCCCGTTGCCATGTTGGTTTTTGGCTTTCGCCATGTTGGTTTTTGGCCATAGTCATGTTGGTTTTTGGCGATTACCATTTTGGTTTTTGGCGATTACCATTTTGGTTGTTGGCCCGTCGCCATGTTGGTTTTTGGCCGTAGCCATGTTGGTTGTTGGCCGTCGCCATGTTGGTTGTTGGCCGTCGCCATGTCGGTTCTTGGCCGTCGCCATCTTGGTTTTTGGCCATCACTATCTTGTTTTTTTGGCCTTCGCCATGTTGGTTGTTGGCCCGTCGCCATGTTGGTTTTTGGCCGTAGCCATGTTGGTTGTTGGCCGTTGCCATGTTGGTTCATGGCCGTCGCCATCTTGGTTTTTGGCCGTCACAATCTTGGTTTTAAGTCGTCGCCATGTTGGTTTTGGGATTTCATGCAGCCATTTCCATTATGACATCATTAGATGCTTTGCTGGTATGCTGCTCTGTAAAACAAAAAAAACAAAAAACATTCAAAAACAATAGAAAATGGCACTTTCTCGACAAGAAGTTAGACGTTCAGATCGATACTGTACGGTAAATATGAAGCTACAGCTAGGAGCCAATTAGCTTAGCTTAGCATAAAGACTGGAAACAGATGGAAACAGCTAGCCTGGCTCTGTCCACCTACCAGCACCTTTAAAGGTCACTAATTAATTACAAATTCTGAGAGGTATTTGGTAGTCGAATGGTTCATCCCGGTCTCACGGGAAGGCGTATGTTAGCATGACATTACGAGGACGCATTTTAGGCTTTTAAAGGGACTATTTGTAACTTTCAGAAATGCTTCTTAACAGCGACACCTGTGGCCGTGAAATCAACGAAAGTCAGCGTCGGGCTCGCGCTTGCTCGCTCTAAATATACCTGAACGAGCATCGCTCAAAACAGTGAGGCGACACACGTCAGCTAAAACCACAATATCACTCTATATTTCAGCTGCTTGGCAGTAATGTAAGCTGACCAGACGAAGGTCTCTCCATGAACATGATTTAGATCTGATCCTAGTGTTGGCTTTTCCTGCCTAAGTGCAGGCTGAGGCAGCGGGGCTCTGCAGCGGGGCTCTGCAGCGAGTCTCCCTGCTCTCTCCGCCCGCAGCCGGAGAGAGCAGGGAGACACCGGCACCCGGTCGGTAACGAGAAGACAAGGTAAATCTGTAGAGCTCCGTCACCTCACAAGACACAGTAAACCTCTGTTGGTCTGGAGGAGCTGCAGCAGTTATTTCTGCACAAACGTCCCCTGTACATTCACTAGATATTCTCAGAACTAAACTAACTCTTCTGCAGTGTGGAGTGAGTGCGCATTCACGTCTAGAGGTGGAGCGAGCTGAGCTGTCTGAGTGAAGGCGAGCAGGCAGAGGAGGAGGGTACAGCGGCTAACGCGAACACGCATATGGGAGCGCGCATGTGTGACGACCCGCTACATTTATGTGCGTACAAAGTTACAAATAGTCCCTTTAATACGGTAACAGTTGCAGTTCAGTACGTAAACTAAGTGAAATACGTACGGAAAGAAACTGTGTTTCTTTAGTGCTGTTCTCACCTCTCGCTCTGTCTCTGTATATGAGTCCCAGTAAGATGGTGGCCAGCAGGTAGGGAGCGCCCACCACCAGGTGACGCACCACGAACAGCAGGGTGGAGGATGGAGGTGGAGGTGGAGGTGGAGGATCCCGGCCTGTAGGTGGTGCTGCAGAGAGACACTTAATCTGAGAGACGCTTCTCGACTTTAAAGCCGTTGAACACTTGGTTTCAAATTTGACAATTTCTCTATAACAGTAAATATCCATGACTAAATTAGCAATTAAAGTTGAAGTTTAAGTAAAAAAAGAGAGATAACACTGAACTTTAAAGCCTCCTCACCTCTGACAGTCAGCCAGCTGTCTGGTGATCCTCCGGCTCCAGAGACTTCACACTTGTAGAGTCCTTCATCCACTTTAGAAACACTGTGGATGGTCATGTTTCCTGTTGAGCTGATCCTGATGAGGAGGCCATCTTTATAGAAACCAGCCGGGAGGTTGGAGGAAGCCGTCTTGGTTCTGCAGCTCAGAGTCACGTCGTCTCCCTCCATCACAGGAAGGACGGGACTCTCCAGGATCACTGAGCCAGCTGAGAGTAAATACAGTACATCATATATAAGAGGCTGATACTACATTGTTCACCTCTGATATCATCTTTATCACATAGGGCTTGTTAACTCTCATTTTGGTGCGTGATCCCTGAAGATGAAGCAGTGTCAGACTTGTCAGACGGAACACGGTTCATTGTAAACCCATTTTTAAAGCTGGGATGTTGTGATTTCTGAGTGTGCTTAAAACACAGTTTGTTAAACAGAGTTACAGTTACAAAGAGCAAGTAATCATGTCTGATGATTCTCTTAACCATGGATGGATTAGTGAACGGGCCTAACGGGCACAGGTCCACGGGCCAAAAGTGTCAGGGCCTTCCCTACGAAATGTCCCTCAAAGAGACACGTACCAACCAGGAAGACACTCAAAATGACCTCAAGACAAAAAAAGACCAGAAAGAGGCACAAGCCTGCTACACAGAGACACAAATCAATGACAAAAAGACACAAAACAACTAAAGAGACACAAAAGAACTACAAAGAGACAAAAAATAACTTCAAAGATACACAACACAACCACAAAACTACTACAAAGAGACACAAAACAACCACAAAACAACTACAAAGAGACACAAAATAACTTCAAAGAGACACAACACCACCACAAAACTACTACAAAGAGACACAAAACAACCACAAAATTACTACAAAGAGACACAAAACTACTACAGAGACACAAAACAACTTCAAAAAGACACAAAACTACTACAAAGAGACACAAAACAACTACAAAGAGACAAAAAATAACTACAAAGAGATACAAAACAACTACAAAGAGACAAAAAATAACTACAAAGAGACACAAAACAACTACAAAGAGATACAAAACAACTACAAAGAGACAAAAAATAACTTCAAAGATACACAACCACAAAACTACTACAAAGAGACACAAAACAACCACAAAACAACTAAAGTGACACAAAACAACTACAAAGAGACACAAAACAACTACAAAGAGATACAAAACAACTACAAAGAGACAAAAAATAACTACAAAGAGACACAAAACAACTACAAAGAGATACAAAACAACTACAAAGAGACAAAAAATAACTTCAAAGATACACAACCACAAAATTACTACAAAGAGACACAAAACAACCACAAAACAACTAAAGTGACACAAAACAACTACAAAGAGACACAAAACAACTACAAAGAGACCCAAAATTACCACGAGACACACAAAGACCAGAAAGAGACACAAAACTGCTACAGAGACATCTCTAAAAATTAATCTTTTCATGATCTCAGAAACGTATTATTATTTTCATTATAAATTAATCTGGAGATTCTTTTTTCTATTAATGACTTGATTATTTTTTTGTCTATAAAATGTGAACATGGGAGAACAAATAGCTGAAGGTAACGTCCAACATGTTCAGTTAAGATAAGATAAAACAGAAAATCTTCTCATTTCAGAAGCTGGAATTTGAGAATATTTAAACATTCTTTGCTTATGACAAATAACTTTTGACAATTAACTGATTATTAACATTGTTTTTGTTAAAATTTCTGTCAGAATCCAGTCAGTGCTGTTGATATTTACTATATGTAAAGGCCAAGTTATTGATCGTACCAGTGACGGTGATGTTGACGGTGTTACTGGTCGCTCCCGGTCCAGTTTCACACCAGTACTCTCCGCTGTCTGTGGCGGGGAAGGCAGCAGTGATGAAGCAGGAGGACGGACAGGGACGCACCTGAACGGGGACGGACGGAAATACTGTACTTAAGTACACATTTAAGGTATTTGAACTGTACTTTTTTACCCGCTTTATTCACCAATTTGGACATACTAACAAATACAAAGTAGAAAGTATCTGAATACTTTAGCAACATTGTTGATGAATCTGTTTTTCCAGACAAACCTCTCCATCCTCCGTCCTCTTCATGACTCTCCAACCAGCCTCCTCTTCCTCCCTCTGCTCCTCTTCCTCACAGCTCACAGAGAAACGGTCGTATTTAAAGAACTGTGATCTTTTAGGGGAAACTGTCAGAGACACTGGAAGAAAGTCTTTAATGTTAAATCACCATTAAGTTGTTATTGTATTAATATTATTATATATATAATTATATAATGAGTTGTAATCTTACCTCGAGCAGAACCAGAATCCAGAGAGTTCAGCACTAAACCAGACAGGAATAAATATAGTCAACCTTTCTTATTCTTATCTTAAAAAACGTGAAAGACAACAAGATTAATACAGAAAATTAATGTTTACATTCATGCTTTCAGTCCAAAACAAGAATAAAAGAGCAGAATGTGCAGTAAGAAGAGGCACAAATCACACCTGTTATTAATTAAATATAGAAATATAGAATTAAAAATGTATTTACAGTAGAAAACAGGATGATATCTAGTTGAATGTTACTTACACAGAAGCAGAGAGAGAGCTGCCACCTCCATCCTGACCTGCTGCACACTGAGAGACAGATAGACAGACAGACAGACAGACAGACAGAGAGGTGGAGACAGATACTACTGCACTTACATGTAAGTACAATTAGGAGGTACTTGTACTGTACTTGAGTATTGACATGTTATGCTACTTTATCCTTCGACTCCACTACATCTTAGAGGGAAATATTGTACTTTATACTCCACTATATTTATTTAATAACTTTGCAGATTCAATTCATCAAAACAAAATAAAATCAACTTATAAATTATGATGTATTATTATCGATTAAACTACCCATAAATATAAATAAATAAATAATATATATATAAATAAAATAATAATAATATATACCTATTAAATGTATTTATTTTTGTTTTTAATTTATTTATTAAATTGTATCTGATATTAAAATATATTATGATGATGTATTATTATAGATTAAACTACCCAGCAGTATATTAAGTAATTAAAACACCTTTACCAGCTGCAACATTAAAGCAATGAACACATTAATGCATCAATAAATATAATAAATATATATAATAATAATAAAAATAATAATATATATACACTTATCAAATTTATTTAATTTTCAAAAAATAATAATATATATATACTTATTACATTTATTTAATTCTTTTTCACTTTAATTTATTTATTAGATTTTATCAAATATTTAAATATATTTTGATGCTAATACTTTTGAGATTTTACTTCTGAGTTTGAATACAGGATATTTTTCTTGTAACAGAGTATTATTATGGTGTCGTATTCATACTTTTACTTAAGTAAAGGATCTGAGTACTTCTGCTACCACTGGAGATATGTAATGCTGTTCATGCATATATATGTGTGTATATATATATACACACATATATATGTGTATATGTATATGGCTGGACCATCATGAAAACAAAAAATATAAATGTGTTCCTTTTGCATCAGAGCATCAATCTTTGTTTATTGTGCATATAATTATCTCCATCTACTGGTGACTCACAGTAACTACAGCAACACGGTTTAAAACTAACAGCAGTCTGTTCCAGTCGTTCTCAAACTTTGAAATATTTCAAAGTGGCGAACCAGCGCAAATCCTTTTTGTTAGAAAAAAGATGCGGGATCACAGGGATATAAGTATGTGCTGAGAATCTGATTTATTTATTTATTTATTCATATTTATTGTTCATATTTTGTTTTACTTATTCTTTTTTTATCTACTTATTTTTAAAATTCTTCTAATTAAAGTTTTTGTCTCCTCTCATTTTGAAATATTTTGTTTTTCAGCTTACGGTTACTATTTATTATTATATCTACAAATTACTTTATTTGTTATGGTTTAGTTAATTTTTTTAGGTTTAGATTGTTATTTTTCTTAAGGAAACAATAAAAAAAAAAGAATTAAAAAAAAGAAAAGAAAAGTGTTTTTTTTATCAATGTGGTGGCAGGATCAATACTTTATTTTATTAATTTATTTATTCATATTTCTTTATTATTCAAATTTTACTTAAAACGTACTACATATTTAGCACAATTAAAAAAAAGAAAGAAAAAGAAATATGTTTGTTGAATTAACGTGATCACAGAGATATAAGTAGGCACTGGGAATCTGGTTTGTGACTTTATTTTATTATTTATTTATTTCTATTTATTCACATTTCTTTATTATTAATATTTCATTTTAAATGTATTACATATTTTTTATTAAATTCTTTTGTTTAATTCTTTTATTTACTTATTGTTTTTTAATTCTTATAATTTTTTTATTATGTATTATTTGTCTTATGTGTGTTGGTCAACCTTGTTGTGTGTACCCACACACACACACACACACACACACACACTCTGACATCACAACATTTTATGAAGGTCAGCACACACGCAGGCGGTCACACGGTTTACTGGGTCAAGTTCTGGTGTGTGTGTGTGTGTGTTCAGTGTCACCTTGTGGTCACATGCAGGAAGTTTAGGAATCTCAGAGGTTTCTATATTTACCCGACGACACCTGAACGCCTCATCACACAGATTCCTTTTGGACACCTGATAGGGAAACCAGCTGATCTTACAGGTAACTTGACACATATCAACTACCTGCTGTACAGTAGTGTTCTGATCCTTTACTGCAGTAAAAGTACTAATACCACACTGTGAAAATAGTAAAGTAAAGCAAGTAAAGCACCTCAGAATGGTACTTAAGTACAGTACTCAAGTAAATGTACTTAGTTACATACCATCACTGTGCGTTAGTGAATTTGAAGACACAAAATCTGCATAAAGTTGACACAGTTCTGTAGAAAACAGAGAAACAGAGTGAAGTTTAACATGTTGAACTTTATTCGTCCCTGAACAGAGATTCATCTCATCCATCGCCACAGGGAGGTCAGGGGTCAAAGGTCAGGGGTCAAAGGTCAGAGGTCTGGAGCTGGTAGAGATTCAGTGTCGTTAAAAAAACACTTAAAATCCGATAACTGACACAAGAGATGGTCCATTTATAGAGTTTTAGATAAAAGAGTTTTACTGTGAATACAGAAAATCTTAAAATACACAAAATGTTGTTCATATTTTCTCTATTTTTTTTATAATCTCAGAAAATATAATTATAATTATACAGTATATAATTAATTATAATAAAATATAATTTTTCTCGGAAATTTGTGAGTTCTTTCTCACCTTTTTTTTTATTTTATAATCTCCGTTTTTTTCTAATAAATTTGTGATTTGTTTTCTGAATATATATTAATTTATTATCTCAAAGAATATTATGTTTTTTTTTCTCGTACATTTTTGTTTTTTTCTCGCAAATTTATGAATTTATGATCTCAGAGAATATTATTTTTTTCTCTCGTAAATTTGTTCTTTTTCTCGCAAATATATGCCATTATTCTCTCACCGAATATTGTTTTTTTCCCTCGTAAATTTGTGTAAATTTATGACTTCATAATCCCAAAGAATATTTGTTTTTTTGTTTCTCGTAAATTTGGGAGTTTTTTTCTTGCAAATTAACGACTTTATAATCTCAGGGAATATTAGTTTTTTTCTCGTAAATTTGTAAGTATTTTCTTGCAAATTAAAGACTTCATAAACAGAGAATATTCAGGGGGTTTTTTATCGGACATTTCGGATTTGTTTCTCGCAAATTTATGACTTATTTCTGCTCAAATGTTTAATTTTAGAGACTTTTAGAGACAAAAATGTCCAGATTTTAAAAATATAATTAGAGAAAATATGAACATAATTTTGTGTAATAGAGATATTTATTTTATACCTTTATACATGGTAGTTTGGCTGAGCAGCTCTATTTACAGCTACACTAAGAAATAAAATACCAGACAGAATCATTACAGAGCAATAAACAAGGTGCAGTTATTGGCAGGTTTTACTTTGGCTTCTACTTCTTCATGTAGTATTTGTCACACGTGGTGTTTCCTTTGGTTACTCACGATATAAAATTGGCAATTTTGTAACATAAACATAATTTGTTTGTAAATAAACAAACCTGTTTTTAACTCTTCTTGAAAAAAATCTGAGCTCAAAACTCAACTAAAAACTAAACCAATCTGCCGTCAACGTGACAAAAATACAGGAGGATGTTAAATGTTTTGTCTAAACGCAAACGCAAAGCACACAGATTAACAAATTTAACAGACATGCAAACCTCTCTGTATGTACAATATATTAATATATACACTGTTGAGCAGCTAAAGCTAAAGCTAAAGCGTTACTGTGGATTCTCCGATGGGTCTCGACCCGTCGTCAGATGAATTCTGGGTGTCTTACTGATAATTTTGGATTTAAAAAAAAAAGAAAATGTTAAATGTTATGTGTATATGTGTCGTTTTATGACCATCTCCCACTTGAGGCGAAGTTTCTGCTCATGCTGTAGACGGCGGCGGAGCTCTGATGTTTCCCCCACGCTCCGAAAGGGACGATGATGATGGTGGCGTTGTCCTCCGAGCCGTACTGCAACGCCTTTAAAAAAAACACACATCATTTGTTGTTTACTTACATTCAGTCTTTGTATTATATCGTTGCTTAACTGTACACATGCAATCTATTAAAATGCACAAAATGATATTCATATTTTCTACATATATTTTTTATAATCTCAGAATATATACATTTTTTTTCTCTTAAATTTGTGAGTTTATTCTCACAAATTTATGTCTTTATAATCTCAAAAAATATAAATTTTTGTTTCATAAATTTGTGTTTTTTCTTGCAAATTTATGACTTCCCGTTCCGTGTGAAATCAAGTCAACGTTGACATATTTTGCCTTAGTTTTGTTCTGTAATTTTCATACTTTACTAACGCAAGTTACGTAACAAACAGACTTATTTTACGTAAGAAACATATTTATTTTAACCCAAACCACAAACTTTTCCACCAAGTAGTTTTTTTCTAGTAAATTTCTGAGTTATTTCTCGCAAATTTATGATTTTATAATCTCAGAGAATATTTGTTTGTTTTTTTCTCGTAAATTTCAGATTTTTTCCCCAGAAATTTATGTCTTTATAATCTCAGAGAATATTCATCGTTTTCTCGTAAATTTACGACTTTATAATCAGAGGATATTTGTTTTTTTCTCATAAATTTCGGATTATTTTTTACTATAATCTCAGAGAATATTCTTTTTTTCGCCATAAATTTGTGTTTTTCTCACAAATGTATGTTTGTTTTCGTTTGGATGAAAACTAGTAACTCTGGTACCTGCTGAGCGATGACGTCAGCAGCCTCTGTGGGGTCTTGGCACTGGTTGATGACATCACAGATCTCCTGGTCGCTCAGCAGGAAGTTGATGCCGTCGGTGGTCAGAGCCAGGAAGGAGTCGCTGCCGTGCTGGACCTGCAGAGAACCTCACATATAATCTTAACCCATCGACGGATATAAAGGTTGAACATCAAGTTTTCATAGATCTGATGACGCTGCACAGCGAGACTCACGGTGACTCGCTGCGTGTCCGGCTCAGCGATGACGCCGCTGGTTTTCAGGTGGAAGTCTCCGATGCTGCGAGTCATGGCGAGCCGTCCGTTAACGTTGGCGATACCGACGCTGTTCCACGTCACGAAGCCGCCGAACCTCTGGATCCTGAACACACATACAAACACAGTCAGTGGTGGAAAGTAGATTTACTTAAGTACTTAAGTACAAAGTTTAACATTTTACTGCACTATCAATACTTTAAGTACTTTAAGTACATGTTGCTGATAATACATACATACTTCTACTTAAAGCTACTACGAGGAACATTCATTTTGTGTTGATTTTGGCGCCCCCTGTGGACAGTACGGTAGTGTTCCAAGCACCAGACTCCCTTTAGTAAACCTCTCGTTTTACTGCAGCAGGGTCTGACAGTAAATTTTGCTGATTACATACTTTTCAGACCGAGTACGAGTACGAGTACTTACATTCGGGTACTCGCCGATACCGAGTACCGATACGAGTACTAGTAGTTATTGTCTGTTGAAGGCTACTACAACCTACCTTCGATTTTTGGAGCAGGTCCGGCTCCTATGTTTAAATTCTGGTATTTGGCGCGACCCTTTTAATGATATTAATATGATTGTACCTTTAAAATAAGTCAGTGACCCCTGGTCTTATGTGTTTATAGTTCACAGACTGAAGGGATCACATGTGTTTGGGTGTTACGTAACACCAGCTGAAGGGAAACCCAAACCGCTCCAACATACCGTAGAGTCTATTTATACTCCACAACCTGAACCCTGCTGCTCCACTGACTTTATTCTGCTGCTCCATTCATTCTGAACCAGAACTACATTTGGACCTAGTTTTTGACCAAATCCCAAGAATTGTCTGTGTATACGATTGAAATATATACTACTACTTTATGTATTCAAATCCGAACATTCACATTTTGGTCAAAGTACGTATGTTTTAGCACTATTTTTACTTCAAGTCCTTCTAAAAACGTTTCCCCACGTAACCTATTAGTCGGAGTAACCGCATTAGTGCCAGTAGCAGTGTGTACCTGTGTCTCTCGTCCTTACGATCCGGTGTGTGATCTCTGGTGAGCTTGTTGGCTTGTCCCTTCCTGCACAGCATCGCCCGGCTGTCGCCAACGCTACCGACCACCAGCTCCACTCCGTCACGTAGCATAGCAACCGTCGCCGTGGTGCCGGCTGAGAGGAAGGAGGCTGCGGAGGAAGATGGAAGGATGGACGCTTGATTAATATTTAGTAGAGCATTTCTTTACGTAGTTCTTAGTATGTATTTTGTAGTTTACAAAAGTTTACATAGCGTGTACTCATAAAATGTACCATCTAGTAAGTAGTACTACTTCTGTACTTGTGTACTTGTGTGTCTCACCGTTGTTGAAGTAGCTGAGATGTCTGTGTAGAGCCTTGTCAACGTCTAAAAATGCTTTCTTTAAAACTTTCTCCAGGTCGTCGTCCTCCTCCAGAGCATCTCTGCACGAAAACAAATCAGTAATTTTTTATAGTGTAATAGTTGTATTATTATTATTAATATTATTATAATAAAAATATTAAACCTGATAAACTTCTCCATGAAGGTGTAGCAGTAGTCGGCGGCGTGCGGGCCGGCGTGGCCGTCGAACACGGCGAAGTACAGCAGGTTGTCATGGATACGGGCGACACGGAGACGGTCCTCGTTCTGCTTCCTGAGACCCAGAACGGACGCGCTGCCGACTCGGGACAGACTGACCTGAAAGGGTTAACTCATCGTGTCATTGTCTATTCATACACTTATTCATCCATCCATCTGTCCATCCATCCATCCATCTGTTCATCCATCTGTTCATCCATCCATCCATCCATCCATCCATCCAGGTACCTGTGGAATGGGTTTCCCGTATCTGATACTGGAGGGCAGCAGTATCGGTTCTTCTATCCTGTTGTCCCAGATACCGAATGAGTCCCAGGTGACCGGCCGGCCGCCGCTGTCGAAGCGAGCCGACCCGCTGGCCCGCCGCACGCCCGCCATCCCTAACGAAGCGTTGCCCACCTGCAGGGCGACCAATCAGACAATTAACTATTAATTAATTAATTAAATTAAGGGTAAGAGCAATGTTTTGAATGTTCTGAGTATTAAATTCTGGGAATTGAGTGACAACTAAAATTAAATTAGCTAAATTCACAGTGCAGTCTGGTAGGATTGGGTGGTATTATGATATATAAGTATACGTATATAAGTAGTATTATCAGCAAAACGTACTAAAAGTATTGAAGGGTTAAAGTGCTCGTTAAGCAGAATGGGTCCTTTCAAGGTGTTATTATCATTTATTATATTATTACACAGCTTTGTTGAATACTTGATTCTGATTGATCAATCACGTCGCTCTATGGTCTGTTATTTCTTTATAACAGACCGTTGCTATGTATAACAGACCGTTGCTACGTATAACAGACCGTTGCTACGTATAACAGACCGTTGCTATGCATAACAGACCATTGCTACGTATAACAGACCGTCGCTATGTATAACAGACCGTCACTATGTATAACAGAACGTTGCTATGTATAACAGACCGTCACTATGTATAACAGACCGTTGCTATGTATAACAGACCGTTGCTATGGGTGCAGTTCTGATGTCGGACTCTGGAGGACCGTTTTTGTGTCAAATTATTGATTTCTTCAGTAAGTAGCCGTGTAATAAGCGGGATAATGTACAGCTGGCGGGTCATTGTTGTGAAATAAACCACTGTTGGTACTTGAGTACATGTACATGTAAATGTAGATTGACCTGCCCGGAAGCTGTGGAGGTTTCTGGCGAGGAGCGTACGGCGAGGAAGGTTTGTCTGGCGGCGGTGGAGCGACCGCATCGCAGCAGATTGAGCAGTACTGTAGATGACATGGCTGACTTCTCGTCTTCAACAGCTGTGGAGGAAACACCTGGCCGGGCAGCGGGGTTCTGGAATATAAAGTATAAGTATAGAGATGTTTTGTAATATTTCTGGGAAGAAGAAGAAAAGAGGATGGTCAGCTGTTGACAACATTTGGGAATTTAATCCTTGACATTAACATTAAGGATCCTATATCTTATTTCTATCACACCTTCCAATCATCATCTCTGTATGTGTGGGTGTGCGCGTACGCCACAAATAGACCTCATCCCTTTAGCAGCACGCCGCCTCGTATCCGTTACAAGTCACACGCCAGGGCCGAGCTCTAAAAATACTGTGCTCATTTGAAAAGAAACACCTTTCAAAATAATATAAAACCACAACTAGAGCTTTTATTTTGAAAGGATAGGTACTACACTAAGGGGAAAAATTAAAGTACAATTTTAAACAGACACAGAAATGCTGTATTATACACAGTAGTTAAAGAAGTACTCAGATCTTTTACTTAAGCAAAAGTAGCAATATCACAGTGTAGAAATACACTGTTACAAGTATAAAAGTATTAAAGGTGCCAAACGTCAGATATTTTCCACAGAGATAAACAAAACATTTATTTTGGACCCACCAAATTATTTTAAATGATTAATTTTAAAAAGCCATACTTTTTTTCGGCACCTTTCTAAAAGCTCTGTGGATGTATTATTTATTTAAAATATATTTTAAAATATTAATAATAATGATAATAATATACATATATATTTGTATTTATTTAAAATGTATATTTTTTTATTTAGATATAAATATATATGTATATATTTATATCTAAATAAAAACAATATATATTTTTAAATAAATATATATTATATATATATATATATATATTTATTTTAAAAATATTATCAATCAAAATAAACTTAAAGTACCAAAAGTAAAAGTTGTCATTATGAAATCAGATATTTTCCACAGAGATAAACAAGACGTTCATTTTGGACCCACCAAAATTTTAAAAATGTTTTGAAATTTACAATCATAATAATTGTTTTAAGCACATTTCTAAAAGCTCTGTGGATGTATTATTTATTTAAAATTATTACTTAAAAATGTTAGCAATAAAAATAAACTTAAAGTACCAAAAGTAAAAGTTCTCATTATTCAGAATGGCCCATTTCAGAATAATTGATATCATAATATTATATTATAATTATTGATGCATTAATGTGCTTACTTTAGAATATCTTATCTCATAGTATGTAGTGGATTAGAAGTATAAAGTAGCATAAAATGGAAATACTCAAGTAAAGTACGAGTAAATAAATGTACTTAGTTACTTTCCCCCAGTGTCACCTTTCCTCCATTTCCCTGTGACGCAGTCTTTACCTTGTGCCACGCTGTCAGACTAAATAAAGCTGTGTTGGTAATCAATACTAACAGAACATTGATCAATATATCTGGATTCAACCTCAGCCAAGAAACACACGTCAGAGAGGTTTAACTTCATGTAATCAGTGTGTGATGACCTTTACGTGGCACTCCAGAACAGATTGTACACACTGGAACACATGTGACTGCTTGTTGTTGACAAAACAGAACAATGCACATGATTGGACCAAAAAGGTTACACATACTGACACTGAGCCACATACCAATATACAAGTTCAGCATAACAACAAAACATCCGCTTTCTTTTTTTGTATAGATTAGCCTTTTATGGAAATGATTTTAAAATTAAATGATTGGAAAGTCTATTTTTAGATAATTTTAAATTATTATATATATAAAAATAAAATGCTGCATAAATAAATGAGAAAATTCTATTTATATCATTTTAGATTTTAACATTAAATGTATTCTATATATATTATATATACACAATAAAATTATTAAATATTATGAATATTATTTTAATATATATATAAATTAAATACTGCAGAAATATGAGAAAAGTCTATTTTATATCATTCAAGATTTTAAAATTGAATTATTTTATATATATATATGTATATATATATATTTACATAAAAATAAAATACTTCAGAAATATATGAGAAAGGTCTATTTTTCAGAGAATTTTAGATTTTAACGTTAAATTTATTATATATATATATATAAATAAAATACTGCAGAAATATATGAGAAAAGTCTATTTTATATCATTTTAGATTTTAAAGTTAAATTTATTATATATAAAAATAAAATACTGCAGAAATATATGAAAGTTTATTTTTTAAATATCATTTTAGTTTTTAAATTCAAATGTATTATATATAAAAAAATAAGATACTGCAGAAACATATGAGAAAAGTTTATTTTTTATATTATTTTACATCTTAAAATAAATGTATTATATATACATATAAAAATAAAATACTGCAGAAATATATGAGAAAACTCTATTTTATATAATTTTAGATTTTAAAATTAAATTTATTATATATAAAAAAATAAAATACTGCAGAAATATGAGAAGTCTATTTTGTTTTATATCATTTTATATTTTGAATTCAAATTTATTATATATATATATATATATATATATATATACTGCAGACATATATGAGGAGTCTATTTTATATCATTTTAGATTTTAAAATTACGTGTTATATACAGTATATATATATATATATATATATATATATTTAAAAAAAAAATACTGCAGAAATATATGAAGTCTATTTCTTTTATATACCAAGAGTAGTTACAATTTTTGTACATTGTACCTGATATAAATACATTTAATAAATTAGATAGCAGTATTATAGAAGTAAAATAATAAATATACCAAAAAAAAGACACTAACTAGATATAGAAAACTAAATAATAAAGTCACTAAACTCATTTTAAAGCCATTAAAACATTGCTGGTTAACAACAGAGTAAAAAGTCAAAATGGCAGCTACAAAAACTCACCTTCTTCTTCTTTTCTTTTATTGGTGATTTTTCCCGCCGGTGCTGTTTCCGTGGCAACAGGTTGTCCTTCAGCTGCAGCAGCTGCCTGATCGCCCTCCTCGCGCTGTGGCTGTTGAGATCACAGGGGGAGGCTGGGCTCGAGGGCACTGACGCAGCCGTCCAATCAGAACCTGAGCACGGTCCTGACGTCATCGTGGAGAGGGTGTGTCTGATTTTGGCGCCAAGCCAGAACCGGAAGAAGGAATGTGGAGTCTCTCTCTCTCTCTCTACCTCTCTCTACCTTTCCCCTCACTCTGTTGTTTAAATAAAACAAACTAGTAAAATAAAATAAATAAATAAATAAATGACTTGATAAATAAATAAATCTTTCTTAATGAAAGATTTATTTATTTTTTTGCTGCATTTAATATGCAGCAAAAAAGTAATATTAAAAATAAATGCAGCCATTAATTAATTAATAAAATGTGACATAAATATAAATATATATATATATATATATATATACACATACATATATCTATATGTATATATATATACATACATATGTATGTATATATATATACATACATATGTATGTATATATGTATACATATATGTGTGTGTATACTACTACTTTAGTTACTAGTGTAAATTTACAAATAATTATTTTTTACATACAAAACATGAAAATGTAGAATTAGAGCTGAAACAATTGATTAATTAGTCGAAAAATTTAGTGAATTTTTTTTTTTAATTAATAATTTTGAATTACCGACCTTTGTTTTTTAAGAATACTAAAGCCCTGTATGTGTGACCTCAGAGTATCTGAAGCACAGACTGAATAAAACATGGCGGAGAGACTCGGTTGTTAACATGAGCGTGACTTTAATGTTTCTGAATAATTCAGAGAAGCAACCCGGCGCTCCGTCAACAACATGACTCCACTGCAGTGATAATGGAGGGAAAGTGAGATGAGGAAGAGGAGGAAACGGGTACAAATCGGGGAGGAAGTAAGAGAGGAAACGGGACTAAAAGTAAACTAAGCAACATGAATAGTACGATAATAAAGCAGAAAAACTGTACAAAATCTGTGTCACCCTTTATCAGTACAATCCTGCTACTGCATTAATTAATATCTATGATGAAGAGTGCAGTGACCCGAGAGAAAAGGAAAGACTGGGAAGAAAAGAGAAAGAAAGAGAGGGAAAGAGGGAAAAGGAAAAGAAAGAAGAATGAAACATGACATGAAAGGAGAGGAAACAACTGGAAAGGAAGAGATGGGAAAGGAAAATAAATGAAAAAACTAACAGGAAAGAACAAGAAAGAAAAGGAAAAGATGCAAAAGAAAGAAAGGAAAGAAAGAAAAGGAGAGGGAAATAAAAAGGAGAGGGAAAGAAAAGGAGAGGGAAAGAGAGAGGGGAATACATGAAAGGACAGGGAAGTAAAAGACAAGAACAGGAGAGGGAAAGACGGAAAAGGAAAAAGAAAGAAAGGAAATAAATTGTGAGAGGGGAAGACGTGAATGAACAGGAAAAGAAAGAAAGAAAGAAAAGAAAACGAAAGGGAAAAACAGAAAAGGACAAAGAAAAAAAGGGAAAGACGGAAAATTAAAAAGAAAGAAATGGAAAGAGAAACACATGAAAGGAAAAGAAAAGACATGAAAGAAAAGGAAAACGAAGGAAAAGAAAGAAAGGGGGAGGGAAAGACCGAAAAGGAAAAAGAGAAAGGAAAATAAATGGGAAAAAGGACAAGAAAGAAAAGCAAAAAGAAAGAAAAGGAGAGGGAAATACCGAAAAGGAAAGGAAAGAGAGAGGTGAAGACATGAAAGGAAAGGGAAGTAAAGACAAGAACAGGAGAGGGAAAGACGGAAAAGGAAAAAAAGAAAGGAAAATCAATGTAAAAAAGGACAAGAAAGAAAAGCAAAAAGAAAGAAAGGGAGAGAGGAAGGAAGGAAAAGGAAATGAGAGGAAGGAAAAGTGAAAGAATAGAGGATAGAGGAAGTGAAGTGCTCCCATCAGAGAATTTTGCACACGTCTTTCTTCCCGGGGGCTTGAGTGGTTTGTGCAGCGTTTGGTTAAAAAGGAAGTGGATGAAATATTTACCACCATTAGAGAGCTGCTGTTCTCTCTGCTCCACTTCAATAACAGGAAGTACTCTGAAACTTTTATGAAAAATAGTGACATGTATGTTATTAGTCACAACCTTGCTGACATCATGTGTGTTATATGCTGTTATTACACGGCTGTGTTGAATACTCGATTCTGATTGGTCAATCCCGGCGTTCTGCAGTCTGTTATTTCTTTATAACAGACCCTTGCTATGTATAACAGACCTTTGCTATGTATAACAGACCGTTGCTATGTATAACAGACCGTTGCTATCTATAACAGACCGATGCTATGTATAACAGACCGTTGCTACGTATAACCGACCGTTGCTACGTATAACAGACCGTTGCTATCCATAACAGACCGTTGCTATGTATAACAGACCGTTGCTATGTATAACAGACCGTTGCTATGTATAACAGACCGTTGCTATGGGCGCAGCTCTGATATCTGACCGTTTTTGTGTCAAACTATTGATTTCTTCAGTAAGTAGCCGTGTAATAAGCGGGATAATGGACAGCTAGCGGGTCATTGTTGTGAAATAAACCCCTTCAGGGCGATGAGAAAAGACAATCGAGCGAAAAACAAAGCACCATGAAACTTGTATGAATGTTATTTTCACTCGTGTGTTTTGTGATCACTGCTCTATCTGAAGTAATCAGTATTGCAGAAATGCATGCAAGCAGACAATGTGAGGAGGTGAAGTGCTGTTAGATGTGAACACTCGTGTTTTAAAGTCTAGTATACGAAGGATTTTAACTTTCTGTACTAGTCTCAGTCCGCCACAGCGGGCGCCTTCCTGCAGCACCCCAGAATCCCTCCTCTCCTCTTCTTCATCTTCTTCATCCTGTACGCTCTGAGGCTGCTGTCGGAGCAGACGGACTTCCTCAGAGTGTGGATGTGTTTCTCCTGCTCTCGGATCTTTGACTCCAGGTGGGACTGGATGGCCGTGCCCAGGGACTCCAGGTCCACCGAGGCGCCGTACACCTCCCACGTCCTCCCCTGTTTGTCCCACGCCACCTCCTGGGGCTTCGCCGTCTCCTCCTTTTCCTCTTCGTCCCCTTCCTCTTTGCTTTGCTCCCTTAAAACTTTCTCCTCTTCCTCCTCATCCTCCCAGATGCTCTCACCACTTACGTCTTGGTTTTGTCCGAGTCGTAGCTCCGACATGAGGGCGGGGCTCTGCTGGAAGCTGTACGTACGCAGACAGGCGGGGAGGGAACTAGCCCGGTTGGTGGCGACCGAAGGAAGCACCGATTGGCTGTGCAGCTCGATGTCTATCTTGCAGACGTGCTGGAAAGGTGGCTGCCCGGCGGGGACGCAGCACAGCGACGGAGCGAGCGTCGGCGAGGTCAAACTACCTGACTGACAGCTGGGAGAGCCAATCAGGGAGGAGGAGGAGGGAGCTAACCTCTGCAGGCTGGAGCTGGTGGAAGCCGAGCGTTCCTCCACTTGGACACCCACCTCTCTCCGCTCCCCTCCACAAAGAGGGAGCCTCTCACTGGGGTCGGTCATGGTCGCCGTCTCCCTTACTGTCTTGGAGGTTTCTGGATGAGTGGAAAGCTGATGATGGACAGGAGATGACGGAGAGAGAGAAGAAGAACCCCCTCGAACATCTTTCTGTTTACCCCTCTCCTGCTTCTTCGTCTCTTCTTTCTTACTCTCCACACCCGTTGCCCTTGACGATGGGATGTTGCTACCAGCGGTGATGGCATTTGCGTCTCCCAGGTGACTTGGTTTCAGCGGGATGCCGATTATCCTCTTATCTCCTGGCGACCACCCCGTGTTGTCAGTCACATCCACCCCTTGCACGGCCCCCTGGGACACCACCGGTCCTTCTACAGCTGTCACTTTGGTCTCCGGCGGTTTCAAATGTTCCTCCTCGTCGGCACCGCCCGTTTTCGCCGACGTCTTGGCGATAGAGTCAAAGGTGAGACCCCGAGTAAGACCGCTGCTGGTGTTCGTTTCCACAGCGACAGATGCAACCGCTGCAGGCTCTGGTGTGGATCCTCTCATCATTGTCAAGGCAACGGTGGTTCTGTTTTTTTGGGGTGGAGGTTCCCAGAGGAGCCATACGGCCTGAAATCAGACCAGAACCTGCAAGCAGGAAACATGTTAGAGAACAGACTGACTGGCATTTTCAAAGTTTCATATTTCTTAAGAAGGTAGGATTTTGCGGCATCTTGTGGTGTGGTTGCAGATTGTGTTTGGTTTGTCCGTTCTGGGCTACCGTAGAAACATGGTGGAGCAACATGACGGACTCCGTGAAGAGGACCCGCTCCCTATGTAGATATGAAGGACTCATTCTAAGCTAACGAAAACACAACAATTCTTATAAAGGATCCCCCAAAGAATGTTACACTCAATGAATGTAATTACCTGGAGCAGAACCGGGACTCTTCAGGACCTCCCTGTTTGGTCCAGATGGACTAGAACCAAGAGTTTTGCCAGGACCAGACCCAGGACTCCTACTTGCTGGACTTGGTCTAGGTGAGAGCGTCAAGGACTGAGACAAATCTGCCAGAGCTGACTTTGAGCTAGACCGAACTGGTCCAGGTTTAGAAGAATATGAACCAGCTTTAGGATCTGGACTGAGTTCAGCACTGGAGCTTGCAGCCTTGAGGCTGTTGTCTTTGGACCCAGACAGACCAGTTCTAGAAGACAACGGGGAAACAACAAGGTCCATCTTGGAGCCAGAGGCCGCCAGAGAAGGTTTAGAAGTTGAACGGGTCGGACCGGGTTTAGAACTGGAGAGAACACCAGAATTAGAGCTGAGATTCAACTCAGAGCCCATCTTAAAACTTGAACTGGTTTTGAGAGTTTTAAGATCTAGGTTGTCTTTTGACCCCATGCCAGATTTAGAACCGACAACCGTCTTGGAATCTGGACTGGTTTTGCTTGCGTTGATTTCAGTTGCAGTCTTAGAATCAAGGCTATCTTTTGAACCCATCCCGGACCTGCAACTGGGACTGGCTTTGGAATTGGAGCCAGTTTTGGAGTCCAAGCTGTCCTTTGACCCCCAACTGGTTTTGGAAGCAGAACCGCTTTTAGAATCCAGGCTATCTTTGGACCCCATTGCTGTTTTGGAGTTGGGACTGGCTTTGGAATTTGAGCCAGTTTTAGGATTCAGACTGTCCGTGACTTTAGAGTTTGAACTGGATTTGGAACTGGTTTTGGATCCAGAACCAACACTTGAATCTTTACAATCAAGATTCTCCTTGGACCCTGATGCGTCGCGGGTTCTGATCCCAGAAGCTTTCCCCTGCGTGGATGGTTTGGGACTTAGGGAACTCGATCGAGGAGTCTTGGCAGAGAGCAGCGCCATTTCAGCTCTCTGATTTTGCGATTTTGGCCCTACAGGCGGCGTCTCGGAGCTGTGAGATCTTGAGTCGTGTGTGGTGCTTTCTGGGTCTAGTTTTGGGGTTTTGGTTGTCATTGTTGGGGTTTGATTGGCAAGTTTAGGACTGTTTGAATCCCCTTTCTGATTGTGGACGTTCAGGCTTACAGGAAGCGTTTTTGGCGACTCTGTCTCAAGACTAACTTCTTTTCCTTGTGTTTGCATTTTTGGGGTAACTGTTATCTTGTTCGTTGTCTTTGTCGTCGGTCCAGTTGTCAGAAGTGGTTTGGGGTTTGTTACGCTTGCAGGTTCAGTTCTCTGTACTTCTGTTTTGAGTCTTTCGGTTGTTCTGGGGCTGCTAGCGATGGTTGTTTGTTCCACTTGGTAGGGTTTTGGACTTGCCGCCATGAGTGTGGGAGTACGTTTGGGGTTTGGGGATTTCAGCCTTTGCGGCGCCTCGGTTGTTGGTGAGCGAGCTGGAATTTTGCTTTTTTGTCGCGGCGGATCATCTCCTTCCCCTGGTGACATCACAGGGCTCGCCAGGGTGCTCGCCAACTTGCCGGTTTCTGTAGCAACCGCTCCTTTTGCCCCGCCTCCTTTATTCCCATCATCCTTTTTGTTCCCTCCGTGCAGCTTCGAGGTCTCGGCGGCTGGGCGAGGATTAGTTGGCGAAGTCAGAGTGAGGTTGAGGTTGAAGTTAGGCTCCGCCCCATAGTTGGCGTTGGGATCGGTGTTGATGAGGGCATGTGCAAGCCCCGCCTCCTCTGGAATCGGGCCTTCTGATTGGACGACGGCCTTCTTGCTTTTAGAAATATTTGGGGAGGTTTCCATGGTGTCAGAATTTTGTTTGTAGAATTTGGCAAACGGAGATCAGCACCTGATTGGACAAACAAAACAGGTCAAATATAATTCTCAATACCATACCATTCATCAAACCAGTAGAAAATAATGCATTTCGTATTTATCCATCTGTCATGGAACCAACAGTAAAGATATTCTGTTCTGTGAAGCCATCTTATATTACTATGAATGAAATCATGAAAGAAAAGAAGATTTTAAATCTAAATATCAACTCATTAAACGGTGATTCTGTTGTTTCCGACAGCTATTTTCCGTCACAGAGACGAATCCTCGCGGGATCTGATTTTCCTGCTGTGACTGACACGTCCACATTCATGACTAGATATGTTAAATATCAGTAACATAATACATGTTCTTCCTTTTCTGAATCAAAGGGTGTAAAGATGAAAGATGACTCTATTAGGCCTTTAAAACAAACACAATTTTACTTATTTGACTGAACGCACACATCAATTTATCAAAATGCATACAACTTTGTGGTTATAAGGCTACTACACATCATCATCTATACTTCATTACAAGTAAAAGTCCTGAATTCCAAATATCAATTAAGTAAAAGTACAAAAGTAATACCAGCAAAATGTACCATCATTTAAAAAGGGTAAATTCATAATTAGTTAATAGTTATCTTACTGATAACAAACAGAAAAATTATAATTAATAATGTTTAACAATTATTAGTAATGCTATAATTGATATGTTAACAATTTATTGCACACATTATAACATTGTATATACTATATATAAGTATTTGTTAATGATTAAGATATTATTTGTAAACCTTAAAGAAATTGTTTGTAAAACATCTATAAACATTACATAGATAAATATTTGTTTAACATTTTGTTAATGGTTAATAATTATTTTGTAAACCATCTATAAACATTATTTGGATGGCTATTATAAAGTTACAACTTATGATTATAATACCTTGTTAAATGGTTAATAATTACTTATATAAACATTATTTAGATAGATCAACCTTAATCAATGGTTAATATTAGGTTTCACATCCATCTATCTACAGTATGTAATGTTTATAGATGTTTTACAAACGATTTCTTAAAGTTTTATAAATAATTTGGTAATGATTAACAAACACTTAATTTAATTTATTAAATATAAATACAGAAGAGAAAAAAATGACACTATTATAGGATTAATAGGAATATAATAATAAAAATCACAACTGATTTATGGTAAATACTACAAATCAGAATTAACTCATTGTAATCTCACTACAGGGTTTTAAAGACAACTCTACACTAAAGTAATATTATAGTTCATTTAATCTCTCTACATACCTATTCAGGGTCCAAAGACAACAGAATGGAAATCCCATCATGGAGTCCGACGACCGCCTTCCGAGTAACGCTCCTTCGCTCTCCTCCTCGGCGCTTTACCAGAGGATGAATTTATGAATAAATAACAGGAGGAGGGAGAAAGGGAGGAGATCATCATCATCATCATCATCATCATCATCATCATCATGTTTTCTCTCCTCATCTTCTGTCCTCCTCTTAGGTTGTTTCTTCTTCTGACTCCTCAAATCTTCTCTTCCATCCTCCTCTTTATCTTCATCTTCCTACCTCTCCCTCTTTGTTTAATTTGCACCATATTGTTTATCTTTATTGTTTATTTGAACCCTTTGTCTTTGCACTCTTTCCCACTTTGTTTACACGCTGTAATTTTTAAAACACCTTTATTTTCCTCATACTGTCAGTCTGAATATACCTGTATTTACCCTCTGTCTGAAACGCTTCGTTTTAGTGCATTTCAACGTAATTGCAACGTAATTGCGTTGCTAGGCAACAGTTTGGGTCCATATTTACTTCCTGTCAGCTGATGTCATTCACATACACTGCAACAGGAAATAGACTGGGACACATTTAGAATGTTTATGTTTAAAACTGTGTAATGGTCTAAATATTGTATATTTGTGACATCACAAATGGACAGAAATCCTAACGGCTTGTTTCAAATGCACAATTTCTGAATACGGGCTGTGTGTATTTCTCCGTATTTTGAGCGTTTTGATACTTTAACAGTATTTATATAGGACTTAAACCTGCTTTATAATAAAAAAGACCTGAAAATCTCACTTTTTACAATATGGGACCTTTAAAATAGGGCTGTGTTCAGGCCGCTATAGAGTGCTGCAGGGATGACGTATTTTTGTAGGCCAAACAGGAAGTTAGCATCGCTCTGGTTCCCTCAAAAAAAGCCAATACGATTGTTCCATTGGGTTTTTGGATTATTGCAGAAAATAAGCTCTGTGGCAAACAAACCTTTATGATACTTACAAGTTTTGTTCAGCAAGATAATCTCCACAAATTAACACCACTGTTATGATTTTTGAAGTGTGAATGAAATCGCCAGAAGTCACATGAGTGCGAGTATAAACATAACGAGGCTGTAAAGGAGGACGAGTCTGACAAAGGTTTGTGGGGACACATTTTCACACCCACTTCAGCTGTCTCAGCCAATAGAACGCTGCGACAGCGATGCTACCTGACATCAACAGCTGACGAGGTATTGTCCTATAGTGTGAGTGTTTGTTTGTTCTGACACCAGCAGTCAGTTGAGTTATTTGGTCGATGGACATGCGACACGGCGGACAGGAAGCTGATTATTAAAGGAAAACCTGCCGACACCAGACTGAAGAACGTCTTCCTGCTGAGACGCAGCATGTGGGAGGAGAGCTTCGACACAGAGCAGTAAGTCACCGCTACATTACTCTTATAATAATAATAATAATAATATAGTAATGGTTTATTATTGCTAAAAGCATACAGTTTGTGTAGGTAGTATATACAGTGTGTTGTGTTTCTGTGTGTCTACATGTCGACCAGTGAGGTTGGCGGTAAGCTGGACTACTCGCCGGTGTCCTGGCGGGAGTATTTTGACCAGCTCGAGGATGTGAGCGTTGGGCCGGCCGACAGCAGGGACGTCTTCAGGATTTATAAAGCAGGAAACGATGGACCGCTGCTGGTCCTGCTGCACGGGGGAGGACACTCGGCCCTGTCCTGGGCCGTTTTCACCGTGAGTATCTGAACATGTCGGCCGGTCGATCGAATGATGGCGACTAGATACCGAACCCCAAGATGGCGCTTATTCATTCCAATGAGAATTGCCCGCTAAAACATTTTCTAGCTTTCTAGTTTACTTCTTAATCTGCGCAGTAGTGTTTCTCCCGCTGGCCCCGATCGCGAGTTCCTGCTCGGCCCGTAGACTTCACATTGCGATGATGTCACAGATCTTAAAAATCGCGTTTCTTGGCTCGAGGAAAGTTTTGCAATCGCTGCAATACCGCAAGTGGCCATTGGAAAAAAATTGGAGGCAAGGATGAGCGGTGGCGCCGTGTCCACTTCTTAATATACATCCATGGTCTTGGTGTTTTTCTGTGTTGCAGACAGCCATCGCAAGCAGAGTGACCTGCAGGGTACTAGCCATGGACCTCAGGGGTCACGGTGAGGCAGTATAAAGAAATAAAAATGGTCTTGGTTATATCTTGAGACAACTACAGACACAATAACGTCTTATGTTTTTCTCGTAATATTACAACTTTTTTCTCGTAATATTACGACACATCTTGGAAATCATCAAGAGTCATAACATTTTGGAATATTAAGCGCCTATTTGGTGGCCATTTTTTGTTTTTCAAAATGGCTGTCACGGCCCCCAGGGGCCAAATTGGCAGCGCCCCGATATCTATATCTTTTCATAACATATAAATCTACATCTGTGCCAAATTTGTTGCCATTATCGCAAAATGCACAATTGTTATGAATATTTTAGCGTCGATTCCCCACTATAACATAATTAATTTAAAATCAGTGATGAATCCAAGTTTGAGGAGGGTCTTCCTGCTTTAACGTTAAATTATTGTTATATAATTGTCTGGTTTTAGTGGTTCCGTGTTGAGTTTTAGTGTGGAAAAGTTTGCGTTATTGTGAGTATTTTTTTAATCTCTACTAAGGTGACACCCTGGTCCGCCAATCAGACGACTTCTCAACTCAAACCATGTCCAGGTAAAAGCACACGACACACAAACTTCCACTAATCCTTTAACCTCAAATTAACAACAATACCCGGCAAGCCAAAGAGTTCTCCAGTGACTAGTGCAGTTACTATATCCAACTCAGCGATATCGCCAATGTGATCGGAGCCTGCTACGGTCAGTCTCCTCCCCCTATCGTCCTGATTGGCCATGGCGTTGGCGGGGCGATCGCTGTGCATACAATCGGCAACATGCTGCTACCGTCCATCGTGGGCTTGGTCGCTATAGACGTCGTGGAAGGTACGACTGCGTTTTCCTTTTCTTTTTAAAAAAATTGCGATATTTTTTTTTATACTCACAAATATCTACCTCACCGGTCTTCTTAGGCAGTGCAACCGAGGCCCTCCACAGCATACAGAACTTCCTGAAGGGAAGACCCAAGTCCTTCAAGTCCATAGACCACGCTATAGAGTGGAGGTGAGCATTTAAAGTCCAATTTACTCAAGAAAATACAGATGATACACTTACCCACATATATGCATCTCCGTCAGATCACAAATCTGACTGCAGGCCGTGTTCAGGGTCGGAGGTCAATGCCTACCCTTAACTGCTTGAGGTCAATGCTTAACCTTAACCGTTCGAGGTCAATGCCTAACCTTAACCGTTCGAGGTCAATGCCTAACCTCAACTATTCAAGGTCAATGCCTAACCTTAACCGTTCAAGGTTAATGCCTACCCTTAACCATTTGAGGTCAAATCCTAACCTTAACCATCTTGAGTTTCGCAACTTGTGGGCTACCTTCTAGACGCGACTGTAATCTAACACAAATACATGGATGAGTTGCGTCTCAGTCGACAGGAAGAACAACTGCTAATTTCAGTGTAGCGTTAGCTGCCGTTATCACGTTTCCTAGTAAAGCGTGCGTATGCGTCTTGGAGAGATGGATGCATTTACACCTTTTCAACTTCTAGAAAACAAAGTCTTTTTTTGTCCTCCTTTCAGCGTCAAGAGCGGGCAAATCAGGAACCTGGAGTCTGCCAGGGTCTCAATGGTTGGTCAGATTAAACGGTAGGTTGGCTCTGATCGGCCAGTTAGAGGTGGAACCTCAATATTGATTGGCTTATGCCTCATCCTGTCTTTCCAATTTAACGTAGATTACAAATGTTGAAACTACCGTATTTTCTCAAATAAAAGTCCCAAATACAGACCGGGGGGGAAAGAAACTCCAGGTGGCTGTTTTATAATAATTTCCTCACTCCTCTCACTTCCTGTTCTTTTAAGATGCGAGGTGGAGGAGGCCGACACTCTGGAGCAGGCCGGCCCGATGACCGACGTGGTCGTTGAGCGTAACGAAGAGTTCTACGATCAGAGCTACGTCAACGACAAAGAAAACGCCGCCTCCGAGGTGAGCCTCAGCGAAGGACAGGTATGAAGACAGACAGCAGACAAGTATGACTTGATTGACTTGAGTTTTCTTGTATTATTATGAAGATAATTAATCACCCACTCTGTGTATTGATGTGTCAGAGTGTGTACGTGTGGCGTGTAGACCTCTCCAAGTCAGAAAAGTACTGGGACGGCTGGTTTAGAGGAACCTCCAACCTCTTCCTGGCCTGCAACCTCCCCAAACTGCTGCTGTTGGCCGGTAGGTATACTTCAAAACGTCCTTTTAGGGTAAAAAGTACTACCTTTTTGTATAACAGCACTCTGAAGCTGCTTCTGTTTCCAGGAATCCACCGGCTGGATAGAGATCTGACTATCGGCCAAATGCAAGGTGAGACATTGACTCAACACACGCAGTGGTCGCCATGGTAACCCTTCAGTTTTTTGTTTTTTTTTCAAAAAGCTGTTACGCAAAAAAATGACGTTTCTCAAACAGCCGTTGGGTTTTGATGCTGCCATTGTTGGGCTCTACTGTCGCTTTTTGATACGTCAGCGGGCTAATTTACCCGAAGAAACATGGACCTTAGTTCCTGTCACCTATAGTACCTGGACCATAAGAAGTGGACGTAGTTACCGTGATGTCACCTGTTCGGTTTTGGACTGCTGTTTTTAAGCCGTCGCCATGTTGGGTTTCGTCCGTCGCCATCTTGGTTTTTAGCTGTCGCAATCTAAGTTTTTGGCCGTCGCTATCTTGGTTTTTTGCTTTCGCCGTCTTGGTATTTGGCCGTCGCCATCTTGGTTTTTGGCTTTCGCCGTCTTGGTATTTGGCCGTCGCCAAAACAAAGACTTTCTGGCAACAGAAGGGCTGATGGGAAATGTAGTCTTGGAGAAACAAAACGCCACATGTAGAGAAACACTGTGATACTGGGAATAGTTGACATTCTGCTCACGCTGTGTTTCTCCACCAACTGTGAGGGAAAAGGTGAAGGGCGTCTTCACACACACACATTCACACTCACACACCCACACACACCCACATCCACACACACACATTCACACTCACACACCCACACACACCCACACCCACACACACACAAACACACTCAGGTGTACACAGATACACACACCTGGAGGCGGCAGATCCTCTCCAGAGACAGCTGCTTCTGTCAGTCAACGACCACGCTGGAAGTGACAGCGCAGTCAGAGTGTGTGTGTGATGAAATAGCATCAGAGAGATGTGTGTGTGTGAGACAGTTCACAGTGTGTGTGTTACCTGTCTCACTGTTTGTCTCCAGGTAAATTCATGATGCAGGTGCTGCCTCCCTGTGGACACGCAGTGCAAGAAGACAAACCAGACAGAGTAAGACAACCAGTACATTTACTCAAGTACTGAACTTAAATACCATTCTGAGGTATTTGTACTTTGATTATTTACATTTTATGCTTCTTTATACTTCTACTCTGCAACATCTAATCTGATAAAGGAATATCTTATCTTGTCTCAGAGAGAAATATTACACTTTTTACTCAACTACAGCTTTAGTCACTTTGCAGACGTTACCAGCTGCAACATTAAAGTGATGAACACATTTATGCATTAATAATTACAATCCAGCGATATAATATAACAATTTTGCATAATGAATACTTTTGGTACTTTAAGTATATTTTGATGCCAATACTGGGGGGAAATTGGATAACATAATGACATGTAATAAAATAGAAATAAAGGAGTATGTAACATGTAAATTATGTACATAATGCTACAATATAAACAATATATATGAAGAAATATAAGTAATTACTAAAATTAAGAATAAGAAAATGAGATTATATGAAATATGAACACATATTTGCATTAAGACGTGCAAATATATAACAAATAACCACAGTGCTTATAAGTAAATACAAGACGCTGACAAGTGCGATCTATCAAGTATTAAATATAAATGCCAGAATGGTATAAATAAGAATTAAATAAGAATATTTCTTGAAATATATATATATATATACTGTATACATATATAAATAATATATATATATATAAATAAATAATATATATATATTATTATATATATATTTATGAGTACTTTTGGCACTTTAAGATTTAATAAGATTATGAAGGACTTTTACTTGGTGATATTTAGTGGTTTAAAGATATTAATCTTAGCTTTCTGCTGCCTATCTTCTACTAACACGTGAATATATTGTTTTGTTTGTGCAGGTGGCTGACGCTGTGGCCTCCTTCCTGTTGAGACACAAGTTCGCTGAAGCCAGAAGAGAAACCAGCAGGTAATTCAGATAACTGACAAAATGTATTCATTTTACAAAACCTAAAACTAAAGAAAATGTTCTCCGATCTCTCTCCAGCTCCAACTCGTTCACTGAATGAAGTCTGCAGAACAAGTTAAGCCTCTTTTTTTGGGAGAAACTGTCTCAACAACTAAAGTTTTATTCCATCTAAAACGACTAAACGACTAAAATGGTGCTCGCATATCTGTACTTGTTTTTCCTTCCTTCATTTTAAAGTGTTATTCACATCTTGTTTAGGCTAAATCCTCCCTGAATAATAAATTATAAAAAATAAAACACAAGCATCAACGAGAAATCAATCATTGTTTTCTTCATTTGTGATTTTTAGTAAATAAATGTTTGTTTTCACCATAAAAAAACAAAAAATAGACACACAATCCAGATGGTTAAGGCACGGTCACACAAACGCAAATGCCGAGGCGATGTTCTCCTGAAACTTCACAAAATTTTAACACAAAAGATTCGAATTCGATACGCCACCGTAAGCGAAAGTTTTTATGCCCTTTTGCTCGCATAGTACGACGGAGTATTAGGGGCCATATTCAGGGGAAAAAATAAGAGATTTCGAGAATAAAGTTGTAATATTATGAGAATCAAATCGTAACTTTACGAGATGAATGTTGTCATATTACGAGAATAAAGTTGTAACTTTACGAGAAAAAAAATCGTAATATTACGAGAATAAAGTCGTAACTTTAACAGAAAAATAGTTGCAATATTACGAGAATAAAGTCATAACTTTACGAGAAAAAAAATCGGAATATTACGAGAATAAGGTCATAACTTTAAGAGAAAAAAGATCTTAATATTACAAGAATAAAGTCGTAACTTTAACAGAAAAATAGTTGCAATATTACGAGAATAAAGTCATAACTATACGAGAAAAAACGTCGTAATATTACGAGAATAAGGTGTTAACTTTACGAGAAAAAAAGTCGTAATATTACGAGAAAAACTTCTGACTTTATTCTCATAATATTACGACTTTTTTCTCTAAATCTCAGATGTTTTTTTTTCCTCAATATGGCACCAATACTCTGTCGTAGCATATAATGGGAGTGAACGGGAGGTGAATGTTAATTTCTCGTATGGGTGACCGTGCCTTTATATGTAGACTGTTTAACTACATAATAAATTGGGAAAAACAAGAAATAATATTCCAAAAAATCTCCCCGTTTTTTTGTTTTTGTTTTTAAAGACAACACACAAACACCAGGCTGGAATATAAACAAAAACTTGCATTAAAATTTTATTTAAATTCTGTCCTGAATCAGAACACGTGCAACAACTTAAAACACAGAAACAACATGGCGTCACGCCGCCTTGTATTTACACGTGTGTATGTAGGTAACGTTTTGTGTTTGCGTGCACAGGACAACCACACAAACGGACGCTCTGTTAAACAGTTAATATCGTAGAAACACACGACACCACTTCACGCCCTGTTGTCACGGTAGCAGAGGGGTTAAACACGGCAACAGACGCATTGGATCGCCTCAACTTTCACCGTCTCTCTGGAAGGATCTGAAATACTGGTTTTGCTTTGCTTCAGATTAAACACTGCCAAAGCTTTCATGACCAGCTGGCAGAAATTTATAAAGTTAAAATGTATAATCCCAGCGGGATTACGTGGCTCAGGATTCACCTGCTTCAGGAGAGAAATCAGAAACTACAAAACAAAATTACAATATATGGCAAAATATATGGCAGTCTACAAATACATTGTAGTTTCATATGATCCTTTCTCAATCCAATTCACCAAATTTTATCACACAAAACAATCCCATACATTTCCAAAACTTGGAAAGACTAAAATAAAATTTAAAAAAAATTTAAAAAGCAATAAACAAGAGACGGAGTCAAAAGGAAAAACAGAAAAGTCAAAACCTCAAGAGACTTTTTCCAGAACCTTCCAGAGAAACAGAATTAAAGTGCATCAACAAAAAGAGGCCGAGCAACCAATCAGAACACAGCATCCAGGGGAAACAGCCAATGGGCTGCGAGGAGGGGCGGGAACAGGAATAACACAGAACCAATCAGACGTCATTACTGGCAGTGACACGACGGTCCCCTTTTTAACACTTTAGTGTCGTGAAAAATTATATTTTGGAAGGGATTTTAAAAAAATAATATAGAAAAGACCTTATATCTTCTAATTATGATTTCCAAATATATTTATGAGAAATTAGTTTTGGTGCAGTTTTGCTTTAAAAAATATAACTTTTTCTACAAAACTTAAATAAAATATTGGCAAAACTTTCAAATCAATCAAAGGAATAAGTACACAAATCCCAAATATTACAAATTTCAATACTTGTTGCTATGGAGCGGACACATTTTGAGCATTAAAAGGGGGACCAACATGCCACCGCAGCCTCAGTCTCGACTAGAAGAACAAGAGAAATGGATCGATTCACTTTGACTCCTGCGGCAGCAGAAGTGCAGTCACATTAAAAAACAAAGTAAGAGAATGAAACAGTGCAAATGTGAAAATAAAACATGATACTCAGATAAAGAAAAAAAAACCTTGAAAATAAAGCTTACGACACAAAGGAAGAAACTTTAATTAAAACATTATTCACTGATTCAAGACAAGGCAGAAAAATCCATCATCTTTATATATTACAGCAAATTCATTCTCCACCAGTCTACTAGTGTTTTAAATTAACTAGTGTTTGTTTACTTGGTAACTGACTGAACTGAGAGTGAACTGTGAGGAGAGAATATGAAGCAAAGTAGGAAGAAACTATACTTAAAGTTGTCCAGGCTTCTGATAGAGAAGAGTTTTGAAGTGGGGTTGTATGAGTATTACCTACAGTAGACGGCGGTCGGCATGCCATACCAGTTTAAGTGGACGCTATATTAATAATATTTTTGCCTGTTTACCTCGCTGTGAGACGCTGTGTAGCGTTACAGTCTGTTTACGACGGGGAACTGAAGACGTTATCTTTGCTTTTGCAAAAATAACCAGACTCCATTGAAAAAAAACTGTAATTTGACCTCGCAGAACACAGGAGTTGCTGGTCTATGGATAAGTACCTCATACAACCCCACTTAAAAACACCCAAACTATCCCTTTAAGGTTTGACTGGAAACACCAACACAAGTACTGCTTCTTACTCTTGAAATTTGGTACCAATTTGAATTCTCCATTTTTCTAATAATTCTTCCTACTTACAGGTGAACGGTAACTACAAATCCCATCATGCTGTCTGATGGTTTTCTCTTATTTTGGAGGCTTGTTGCAGGATTGGCTTTGCTTTTGCTTAAATTTTACTGCAAGTCTTGAATACAATTCATTGGTTCTCCAGGTTTTTTACTCCTGTTCAGTCATCAACAATCACATCCCGAATGTTTACAGACACAATAGTTTAGAGTCATTTCATCAAGGTCCTTTGCGCACTGTTTGTATGTACAATTACACAAATAATCAACACTTAAATCTGCCTGATCAATACTCAATCACATTGAGGATCACCAGGCCGTGGGCTGACGAGGGGAAATCAGTCTTTGCTGCTGGGTGTCTTCGTTACAAAAATAAACGTCTCCTCTGGTATCAAAATAGACGACAATCTTTATCTCTCTTGGCGGCGGCACCACGACGCGACCGCAGCGCCTACGCAGTCTGAACACCAGTTTGGCAAACCGACAGCGATGGTCGTAGTGAACGAGTGGAATATACATTTTTATATTTACATGCTCAGCGTCTACTCAGCTCTGAATGTGTTACCGTCTTTCTGTCGTCTTTCACAGCTTGTTTAAATTTAAACTCTGGAAATGGTTAATGGCAGGTAACACCTGGTTGTTGGCGTGACAGACGGAGGGTTTGAAAAAGCACCTCTTAGGTTTGCTGGAGTTCAGAGAAAAAGATCCCCGGACTAGCAAGGGAAAGAGATTGTCTTGATTGTCAGGGTTAAAGGTAAAAGGTGTTTTTTAAAAAGGCAGCGTGAGGCCGTGGTAATGGACACGTGTGGTCAGGCAGACGGACGGACGGACGGACGGACAGTAAAACAAAACTATAGACAGGGTTCCAACATGGCATTTCAACGTTTACCGAACGTTACGACTCAGGACAGACGGCCACGGAAGTCTTTCCATCCTCTACCTTCAGCCAGGCAGACTCTGTACGGATTAAACCCCAAATTGGTCACCCCAGACTCGCAGAATTGGGGTGACCAATTGTAAGAGTTGGGGTGACCAATTGTACGAGTTGGGGTGACCAATTGTAAGAGTTGGGGTGACCAATTGTAAGAGTTGGGGTGACCAATTGTACGAGTTGGGGTGACCAATTGTAAGAATTGGGGTGACCAATTGTACGAGTTGGGGTGACCAATTGTAAGAATTGGGGTGACCAATTGTAAGAGTTGGGGTGACCAATTGTAAGAGTTGGGGTGACCAATTGTACGAGTTGGGGTGACCAATTGTAAGAGTTGGAGTGACCAATTGTACGAGTTGGGGTGACCAATTGTACGAGTTGGGGTGACCAATTGTAAGAATTGGGGTGACCAATTGTACGAGTTGGGGTGACCAATTGTAAGAATTGGGGTGACCAATTGTAAGAGTTGGGGTGACAAATTGTAAGAGTTGGGGTGACCAATTGTAAGAGTTGGGGTGACCAATTGTACGAGTTGGGGTGACCAATTGTACGAGTTGGGGTGACCAATTGTACGAGTTGGGCTGATCAATTGTAAGAGTTGGAGTGACCAATTGTACGAGTTGGGGTGACCAATTGTAACAGTTGGGGTGACCAATTGTACGAGTTGGGGTGACCAATTGTAAGAGTTGGGGTGACAAATTGTAAGAGTTGGAGTGACCAATTGTATGAGTTGGCGTGACCAATTGTAAGAGTTGGGGTGACCAATTTGGGGTAAAATTGGTCCCCCCAACTCGTAGAATTGGATCGAAGTTCCACCAGATTACGACGCCCGATTAATTGTCTGAACTGTTAACGATCTGGCTGTCAGACGTTCGGATGAAGTTCTGGTATGTCCAAAATGATGGTTGGTTCTACGGTCCGATATTTTAAATATTACTGAAGTAGTGTTTCACATGCTGTGGCTCAAACTGTAGTCTTGACTGAAACTGCGGTGACATAAAACTGCACTTTGTTGCCGGGCAGAGCAGCTTATTACTTTCCGTTCATAGTCGAATCAGACAAGTAGAGGCCTTTACACACAGGGGGGCTTTTCTTGTGGCCGTCAATATATTTCTCCAACTGTTTTAGTCACGAGTACTTTCACACGGAACCTGAATATTACATACATTAAAAGTTGTTTTTGGAATGAGAAACAGTACGTCGATTTTTTGCACCGCAAATAATGGCATCAACCAATCACGGACGTATTCAATACGTACATTAAAGCGTACAGTCTGAACCAAGACGGCTAACTTTATTACTCCTTTCAACCTTGACAAAAGCAGCGCAGCCCAGAGACACTTCTTCTGTTCTTACCTTTCACAATAAAAGCCCTAGACATATACACTAAATAACTTCTTTACCAGAGGCAAATTCACTCGGAGCATTTCGCTTAAAGGAAAATAGCTTACAGTAGTTTAGGCTACACAACAGTTTACCTCAGACAGACTGCCAGACGCTGCTCTGGCTCGATAGGGAATGGAAATCGTTCTGGAGGGTAGCATACGGAGCTACGGTATCGTTATCTGTCATCGTTCATCATCAGAAATGTATAAAGTATGTGCGAAAGACAAATGCCCATATAAAGAGAAGCTGACAGAGACAAAGGGGCAAGTTAGCTATCAATCTTTGGAGGCCCATGATCAACTTACAAACGGGTGGGTATATGACATTAAGATCTACGAGCCAAATGCCAACTACACAATCGTCCGGACAAAGATAAGCTAGCTAATGTTATGCTAACTAGCGAATACTAAGAAAACGTTGGCAATACGGCATAATCAATCTACCGGTATCTTGCAAAATGAAACCCGTAACGTTAGCCTACCTTTGTGTCTGACTGTAGTTCTTTTGACACTTGCCGTAAACCACAATCGGATGGCGTTCTTAACTTTTATCCATCAAGAATGCCCGAATTGCTGTCGGTGAGGTCACATTCCCATTCCCCATAGGATCCTATAGGTAGTCGGTCCTCTGCCTACGCAAATCTATTTGAACCCTTTATTGAAAAAGTGTTGCAAAGTCGCATCGCTGCTGGTAAATTTGTCGTTTATTGGTCCCCCAGTGTGTAAAGGCCTTGACGCTGCCTTTCTCTGTTTTTGTCAACATTGTTGAGGACATGATCGTCAATGGACAAAACCCAATGGGGAGTTTCAATCACCTTCAGTGTGAGCTCCGCGTCGAGGCCGGTCGATTGTTATAAAAGAAAGGCCGATTAAAAGTGTGAATTAACAAAATGTACAAAATCAATAAAAACATGAAGCGTCTGCCCCGGCGGTACGGACGCTTTTTAAAATGGTGTGAATAGAGAAACTATTGAGGAGAACAGATGGTGGGGCAGCTGAAAACTCTCCTCCATCATCCAACGTTCGAAGATTCATACCTTTTACCTATTTCCATCTGTGCTTTACAAATACCATTTCATCAACCTTTCTCACACCTTTATATTCTGTACAACCCTGCAAACAGTCACCCAGACGCCCATAGGAACCCTGTTTGGAACCACAGCCGAAGACAGAAACCAAATACTGCCAGTACTACTGGACTGTAAAGATAAAAGGAGCCTTGAATTATACTGACAGGCAAAAAGAAGAAAATAAAAAATACTGTGTAGTTGCTGTTCAATACTGCAGACAAACTGTAGCTGTAATACTGCCACGACACGAGAGAAAGAAACACGAAGCCACCGCCCAGAGTAGCTGGTGTGTCCTCTCAAAAATAAAAGAGTTCCTTTCCAAAAAATTTAAATCGGTCACCGCAGACGCATCGAGAAACCTGGCGTGTCGGCAGGCCAATCAAAAGGGATTCAATCTTCCGAGACCCGGACAGGAAGTGAGCAGTTCCATCAGGTTTTGTTTCGTTTTCTTACCTGGAAAAACCACGTAGCAGAATATTCCACAAAGAGTACTACTTACTGAAGTACAACAGGTAGAAGTACGCAGGTAAATCTAGATCAGATGTGTTTGGAGATCCTTCAGATTTGCTGACGACCTCCCAATCGTCTTTTGGCAGCCGACTTTCTCAGTTTCTACGTCGTGGAGTTTGAATCCCATCCGACCTTTCGAAGGTCCGTCAAGTCAGGAGACGAATGTGGCGACGAGGTCCACAATATTTGAAATGAAGGACTGGATTTGAACTTCCTGTCGACGTGGATTAATGACAGATGGGTAGGACCAGAAAATGGGTCGATTAAGACGTGGCGACGACAGACAGGTAGACCGAGTTATATCCCAGTTTAACGTTGGATGAACACCTGGTTGAACCGAGGAGAACCGAGGGGGAAAATCCAGGTAACCACGCTGGATAACACCCATGTTAGACCAGGTTAGGTCCAGCCTTGCCAAGAGTCCAGGAGGAGACTAACAATGAAGCCAAACCAGGTCCGTTGGGTCCAGATCAAAACCAACACACTCACACGTTTATCCAACTAAACCCGTCAAAGTCTAGACCTGCTTCTAGCTCGGCTCCAGTCCACCTGGAGTCCAGACAAGTTGGTTTGGTTTACGTTCTGTATCACACAGGTCCAAAGAGAAAAAAAAAACCTGGTTCTGGGTTTTAGCTTCCATCCAAATTGGAGCCAGTCAAAACCAGAACCAGGTCCCGGGGTCGCTCTCAGTCTAGTGCAGTCAGGTTCTGGTTTCAGTCAGGTCGTTCTCTCGTTAAAAAAATCGGAACCTGATTTGAGTCCGTTGTGGCTTCGGCTCGTCTCAGGACTTGTCCACCAGCTGAGACTGGTCCACGGACCCCTCCTCGTCTGAGAGACCCGTTTCCACGGTGATGACCAAGGACGCCACCGAGGCGCTGCTCGCCATCGGCTGGAGCTCACCTGGAAGATGGAAGACGGGGTTAGACTTTAGACTTTCATCCCAAACAAGACTTCTGGTTTTTTTGGCTTAATCAGTTACAACCTAATAGCTTACTTCTAGCTCTTTTCTCCAAGCAAAACATTAAAACTGTAAATTCTGTATATTAATAGTACATTAAACGTTTGGAAAAAATTGAAAAAACAATTTCTAAATGAACCCATCAATAACTATTAAAAACGCCCAACTTCACTGGAAGACGTGGATAAACTGTGGAAATTAGAAATTATTGGATATTATAAACCAGAGTTCAGTACTTTCATTTCAGGAACTAAAGAATAAATATAAACTAAAATACAGATTTTTTTTTTATAGAATAAATAGGTAAATAAAAAATGTGGAAATATAAAAATTAAAAATAAGAGAATAAATAAATGTGGAAATAGAAATAAATAAAAGAATAAGTAAGTAAATAAACAATGTGGAAATATAAAGAGAAATAAAAGAACAAATAAATGTGGAAATATAAAAATAAAAAATAAAATAAATAAATTTGGAAATATAAAAATAAAAAATAAAATAAATAAATTTGGAAATATTAAGAGAAATAAATAATAGAATAACTAAGTAAATATAAAATGTGGAAATATAAAGAGAAACAAATAAGGAAATAAAAATAAGGAAATATAAAAATAAAAGAACAAATAAATATGGAAATATAGGGAGAAAAAAATTAAATAAAAAGTAAGTTATTAAAAAATGTGGAAATATAAAGATATAAATAAATATAAAAATAAAAGAATAAAGAAATTTGGAAATATAAAGAGATATAAATAAAAGATTAAGTAAATACAAATGTGGAAATATAAAAATAAAAAAATAAAAAAATAAATAAATGTGGAAATATAAAGACAAATAAAAAAGAATAATTATAAGCAATTTCAGTTATTTTCGAATTTATTTGTTAATTTTATTCTGTATATACTAGAAATATATATTCATTTTTGCATATAAATTATGATATTTTAAATATTTTATTTTAAAAAAGAGATTTATTTCTTTAATTATTTATTTCTCTTTACATTTCAACTTTTTTTTTTACTCATTTATTTTTCTTTATTCCTCCTTATATTTCCACATTTATTTTCTTTATTATTATTATTTTTTTATTATTTTACAGATTTATTCTTTTGTGCTTCTACATGTAAGACTTTCCTTCATTCCTACCTGCCTCACCCCAAAAAAACTGTTTTAGCAGGAAAAACATGCCTCACATGAAGGAAGCAAGAAACAAGTTATTTAACTACAACAGCAGAAACAGTGTTATGTAGCAGCAGCACCACCGGGTGTCAGTATAACACCACTTATACATACAGTACAGTGAGAGTGTGTGTTACCTGTGTGTGTGTCGGTGGTGGCCGTCACTGGGCTGTCTCTCAGGGTGTCGGGGTCCTGGTAGTCCTGAGGGAGTCCCACCCGTCTCACGCCGGGGTCCAGCACCACGGAGGAGCCGCCCTCGCTCAGCGTGCCGTCGCTGGACGCCCCGGACACCACGGCCTCCAGGGCCAGGGCCCCGACTCCACCCACTCCCACGCCGCCCACGCCGCCCAGGGCCAGGTCGTAGTCCAGCGGCAGGTCGTCCAGGCAGTCGGCGTTCAGCTGCAGGGGAGAGAGTATTATCTTGATGCTAAAGCACTCCGACTACGTTCATTCTGTCGACATGTTTGAGTTAATTGCACAAGTTGGAACTATAAATACATCCTCAGTTTTTCTGCATAAATACAAGTTAAAAAACAAATCCAGTGGATCTTGTTGAAGCCTGTCGGACTCACA